>NC_142092.1:47679152-47832185 GCF_054644295.1 Miniopterus natalensis | reverse complement strand
GCAAAGAGAGGAAAGGAGGGTGAGAGAGATAGAAACATCAATGATGAGAGAGTCATTGATCGGCTGCAGACCACAACCCGGGCATGTGCCCTGACCGGGAATCGAACCCCGATTGCCTGGATCCTAGGTCAACGCTCAACCGCTGAGCCACACCTGGCTGGGCAAAATTTCTTAACTAATATAAAAATTTAGAGGAAATGGATATATTTCAGGAAAAATATAAATTACCAAAATTGACCCAAGAGAAATAGGAAAGCTTGAAGAGTTCAACTTATCCTAGAAAAGACTAAAATAGAAAAATGATTAAAGATCTACTTTTTGAAAAGACTGCATTCAAATGGCACCACAACTGAGTTTTATCTAACCTTAAATAATAATACTTTTTATGCCATTTAAACTATTTAAGACTATTGTAAAAGAAGGAAAGCGCCCATACTTAATACGCAGAGCCAACATAATTTAATATCATTTCTAACAAAAACTCGAAGTAAAAAAAAAAAAAAGAGGGCCCTGGCTAGTTTGGCTCAGTGGTTAGAGTGTCAAGCCCAAGGATTGAAGGGTCCTGGGTTCGATTTCAGCCGAGGGCAGGTACGTCGGTTGCAGGCTCGATCCCCACTCTGGTCAGGGCGCATGTGGGAGGCAACCAATCCATGTGTCTCTCTCACATAGATGTTTCTCTCTCTCTCCCTTCCGCTCTCTCTGAAAAGCAACGGAAAAAATATCCTTGGGTGAGGATTAGAAAAAAAGAGGAAGCCGGGCCGGGCTGGCTCAGCAGTTGAGCGCCGACCCAGGATCCAGGCGATGGGGGTTCTATTCCCGGTCAGGGCACATGCCCGGGTTGCGGGCTCGATCCCCAGTCGGGGGCGTGCAGGAGGAAGCTGATCAATGACTCTCTCATCACTGATGTTTCTATCTCTCTCTCTCCCTCTCCCTTCCTCTCTCTGAAATCAATAAAGATATATTTAAAAAAACAAAAAGAGGAAAACTGCTTAAACATAATAAAGACTTTACTAAACCCTAACAGTAAATATTGTTTTTAGTGGTGAAACACTAAAACAACTTAAATTAAAATTAAAATTTAGACAGAGATGCCTATCACCCTTATTATTTAACATATCTTAGAAGTTTTACCAAATGCAGTAAGACAAGAAAATAAATTGTTATGATCATCTGAATAATTATAACACTATTTTTTTTTTTTTTTTTTTTGCTGATATGATTGTACTATCAGAAAATTCAAAAGAATATTGTAAAAAGTCTAGTATGAAAAACTAGTAAAAAGTATAACTTGGAAAGTTGACTGGATACAAGGTAAATATAACAAACATAAACTGCTCTTTCCCTACTCTAGTAGTAATCAGAAAAGTATTCAATTTACAGCTACAGAATTATAAAGTCTTAGGATAATAACAATTATAGTCACCATAATGCCATACACTATTGTAAGCACTTGGAATTAAATCAATCAATCCCCACAACACCCGCTTGAGATATATTACTATTATTATTGTTATTTTACAGACGAGAACACTGAAGAACAAAGAGATTAAGTGATTTACCCCAGATCACTAGCTGGTAATGTGTTAGAATTAGGGTTTGAATTCTTGCAGTTTGGCATTGAGATGATCCTTGTAATCACTGTGTTATAGTATGTAAAAATTTAAAAAATTGAGATATAATTGACATATAACATTAGTTTCAGGAGTACAACATGATTCAATATTTGTATATATTACAAAATGATCACAACGATAAGTCTAGTTAACATCCATCACCATAGTAGTTACACTTTTTTTTCTTGTGATGAGAACTTTTAAGATCTACACTCTTAGCAACTTTCAAATGTAAAATACAGTATTAGGAACTATAGTCATTATGTTGTACAATACATCCCTCTGACTTATTTTATAACTGTAAGTTTTATAGTATGTGAATTTAATCAAGAAACATGTAGTACTCATTGAAGAAAGTTATACAATATTAAAAGACATAAAGCAAGATTGGGACAAACAGAAAATCGACCATTTCCTTGGATAGGAAGATATCATCAAAAAATGCCAACTCTCCAAAAATTGAAGTACATATGCAGTTAAAATGATTACAATTAATACCTCAAAGAATATTCAAGAAAAATATTTTAAGAAGAAAGTGAGATAAATTTGCCTTACCAAATATCAGAACATACTATAAGGCCACTTGATCAAATCAATCGGTAAAAGGAAAAAAATTGATCCATGGACTAAAACAGGAATCCAAAACTAGGTGTTCGTATATATGAGAACATGGCAATTCAACTCATTGGGAAAAGGAAGGCTAACATCGTAAGTGGTCCTGGAACAATGGGCTGTCCTGACTGAGTGCCTACTCTGTGCTAAGGCTGTGTACTAGTAGGGCTTGCATTCCAGGGGAGCAATGGAGCCTGGTGGGTGAAAGCTCAGCCTCTCTTGCAGAACATTCATATCATTAAGGTTGGAGGTAGCGTGAGTCTGTCCTCATAGGTCCTGGCCTATCCCTGCTCCCCTACTTTTCATCTGCCTTCCCTTCCTGACTTCCTGCCCTGCAGACTCCAAGCTCCAGTATCAGAAGCAAAGACAATGGCCTTTCACAGATTGTTTAACCAGCTCTTACAATTGGATAATTATAGGAGGGCAATTCCCTGCAACAAATCTCCTAACTGAAAAAAATAATGTGTGTGTATGTGTTTGTGTATGTATGTGCATATCCTAATGGTCTGCTTCTCTGAGTGAGCCATTTATTATTGAGATATAATTGACATGTAACATTGTATAAGTTTAAGGTGTACAACATGTTGATTCGATACAGTTATAATGCAATATGATTACCACCATAGTTAGCTAACACCTCTATCATGTCACATAATTGTCATTTCTTTTATGTGGTGAGAACAGCTTGACTGAGCCTAGACTGACAAACTAGATGAAGGACATACAAATAATCATTGTTATTCTTTCAACTTTCCTTTAGGCTTGAAATGTTTCAAAATAAGATTGTGGGGGGAGAAAAATATGTATAAAGGATCTAATATTAATAGAAGAGTAAATCCAATGGGCTAACAAACGAAGATATGTTCGAATTCACTAGGAGCCAGGGACATGCAATTTAATGTAATAATGAGATACCACTTTACATTCATGGTGGAAACCGGGGGCTCAAAACCACTGGGGACTCTGAGAGCCAGTGTATCATGTGCCCTTAGAGTTATCCCCACCCTCCCACCAGGGTCAAGGTTACTGGTGTGTTTATGCCAGTTCCCACCAGTCACTGGTTGAGAGCTACTCTGGAGGGAGGCACTCTGGGCCGGCCATGTGTTGGGGCCGAGCCTCTGGCCAAAGGAAAGCTGCAGGCAAAGCTGCTGGGACTTGGAGGTCAGGCTGGTGCGTACCGATGGGTAAGGCCTGAGGGGACAGGGTGGCGGAGGCACTGAGTGCTCCTGCATTGCTCAGACCCACTCATGTCCCTCATCGAGTTCAGGCTGTCACTGATTCTTTAAGGTCACAGTTTCTTAAGAGAGGAGGAGGAGTGGGGAGAGGAATAAAACGCTACGAGGGCTAGCGGGACAAGCTACAATCCCCACTGCTGTGGTTGGTTCTAAGGCTGCAACCGAGATTCTTCGTTTTCCCTGTCTACCAAACACTCACTCTCAAGCAGCACTAGGTGCTGGTCTAGGTGGCTTGCCTGGTGGGTGACCGGACTTTCAGTTCCTGAACGCCGATCACTGTGCCCTTCTCAGGCTGCAGTGACCACAGTTGCCTATTTGTGGGTAAGCGGCCCCGGTGAATCCCCTGGCTTGTGGATACGTTCCACCTGCTCCCACTGTGTAGCAGCAACGCTATCTCCTCACGATAATCAGATGCGATCACCCCGCCAGGAAAGTCAGCTCCACGTGTGTGAGACAGGAGGCGCCAGGCACAAGCGCCAGGTATGGAGGACTCGCCTCTGTGCGCCCACTTAGACTATGCAACCTTTCACCTTTGGCTCCCACTGTGAACTGAGAGGTCATCTCCATAGGCTCCCACTTAAATTCCTGAGAAGGAAAATGTGATAATCCTGATTCCCAGGCCAGGCTACCCCATAGGCCACAGACTTGAGTCAGTTGCCCAATCAGCTGAGGTGAGAGGGGCCGGGGGTCACGTAATACAATTTTGGGGGTCTAGGGCTGCCTCATAAGCAGGGGTTGCCCCCCTTCAAAGGGGCTGGTAAGTGTGGCTGGCACAATGTGTGACATATTTAGTAAAAGTGCTATAGTACTAAGGGACAGCCTTTTGTCACAAGCCTTCCTAGTCATGAGGTTAGTTCATAATTAGCTTACGGCCTACTGAGCCCAGTTTCCTAATTTGTATGATAAGTGGGTTGGGCTCACTAAGACCGCTTTGAGCTTCAAAATGCCCCATAACTGCTCTCTCCTCAAACTTTGTACATACATTATTAAGCCAGGCTCCCTCCAACCCATGCTTCTGTAATTTATTTTTTGAACCCCGTTTCATTTTTCATAAATGCTGTCATTATTTACCTTTATTACAGTTCATTCTGTGGTTTGGAGCCATCATTTTGCCTTGCTTTAATATCTGAATCTTGAGTTTGAGTTTCCCTTTCAATGTACTTTTTCTTTTCTTTTTTTCAAATAGCTCTGTGCCATCAGCATCTATGAATGTGCTTTCCGTGTTACCTACCATTCAAGACAGGACCAAAGAGAGACCTGGGGCAAGTCACTGGAGACCTACAGGCACTCTTTGGCTTCAGTGATCAAAAGGCTGCAAATCTCCTTCATAGTGCTAGAAGATGGTTCAGTTGTGTCTCTTCACTTGAAGCTATGGACAGACTTTTTTTTTTTTTTTTTAATATATCTTTATTGATTTCAGAGAAAGGAAAGGAGAGGGAGAGAGAAAGACAGAAACATCAATGATGACAGAGTCACTGATCAAGCCCGCAACCCGGGCATGTGCCCTGACGGGGAATCGAACCCCGATCGCCTGGATCCCAGGTCAACGCTCAACCACTGAGCCACGCCCGGCCAGGCTGGACAGATTTTTAAAGATGCTTTGCTAAAATCTACACCTACTATATCTGCAGCGATCACATCCTCGATTTATGTCAGACACTGTCGAGACAATCCCATATTTTAGACAGAAATTTGTTACTTGCCCAAAGTCACATGCTGTGGCCAGGGCTGGCTTCTTTTTTTTTCAGGGCTGGCTTCTTTATCCACAATAGCATGTTCCTTCCTTTATATCATGCTTCTTCTACAGTCAGGGAAACTCATCCACTGCTGCTATAATAAATTACTACAAATTTAGTGGCTTAAAAAATGTAAGTTTTTCATTTCCGAGTTCTGTTGGTCTGAAGTCTGACACAGGTCTCACTGGAATAAAGTCAAGGTGTTCGCAGGGCTTTCTGGTGGCTCTAGGGGAAAATCTGTTTCCTTGCCTTTTCCAGTTTCTTTTTCCTTTTCTTTCTTCTTTAAATCCTCACCCGAGGATATTTTTTCTGTTGCTTTTCAGAGGGAGTGGAAGGGAAAAAAAGAGAAACATTGATGTGAGAGAGACACATGGATTGGTTGCCTCCCGCACGTGCCCTGACTGGGGCTGGGGATGGAGCCTGCAACTGAGGTACGTGCCCTTGGCTGGAATTGAACCCGAGACCCTTCAGTCCTCCGGCTTATGCTCTAACCACTGAGTCAACTGGCCAGGGCACCTTTTCCAGTTTCTAGAGGCCACTTGCATTCCTGGGCTCATGGTTCCTTCCTTCACCTTCAAAGCCCGCAACTTGGATGGAGTCCTCATGTTGAATCTCTGCCCCTTCTTCCATGGTCGACTCTCTTTCTCCCCATGGTCCTGAGAGCATCTCCCTTTCAAGGACTCATGTGATTAGATTTGGGCTTACCAGGATAAAACGGGATGATCTCCCCATTGGAAGTTTCTTCACTTAACCAAATTCACCTTTTGTCAGGTGAAGTAAGATATTCACAGGTTCTGGGGATTAGAGTATGAATATTTTGGGGGGGCCATTATTCTGCCTACCATGCCCTATCCATAGATTAGGGCCTCCTGGAGCCAGTGGGTTAAGGTAATAAAGTCAGAGATAACTTGACTTTCAGGGTATTGGGAAACTTCCTTGACTTCCTGATGTTGGCTGCACTTCACCAAAGTTTATCCAGATGAGGCCCTTTAATACAGAAAATTCTTTTCGGATGCCCTCATAGCTGGGCTCCCTCCTCTTATCGCCTTAACAACCCATTCCCTATGATAAGCAGCAGAGGTCAGGAGAAGGCAAGAAATGGGCTTTGGTATTTGTCCTCTAGGATTGCAGATAATATTATGGTCCTAGAAAAGCTGGCCACTGAGTTCTTGTGTGTGTGCATGTGTGTGTATGTGTGGTTAATCCTCACCATAGGATATACACACACACACACACACACATATATATATATATATATATATATATATATATATATATTTAAATATATCTTTATTGATTTCAGAGAGAGGAAGGGAGAGGAAGAGAGAGAGATAAAAACATCAACGAGAGAGTCGTCATTGATTGGCTGCCTCCTGCATGCCCCTGACTGGGGATTGAGCCCGCAACCCCGGCATGTGCCCTGACCAGGAATCGAACCGTGATCACCTGGGTCCTAGGTCGATGCTCAACCGCTGAGCCACGCCCGGCTGTAGAATATTTTTTCCATTGATTTTTGTTTGTTTGTTTTGTTTGTTTTAGAGAGAGTAGAAGGGAGGGAGGGGGGGAGGCAGGGGGAGAGAGAGAAACATCAATGTGAGAGAAACACATAGATTGGTTGCCTCCTGCATGAGCCCCAACCAGGGCGGGGATCAAACCTTCAAGCCAGATATGTGCCCTTGACCAGGAATCGAACCTGAGACTCTTCAGTGCGCAGGCTGATGCTCTAACCATTAAGCCACACTGGCCAGGGTGGCCCCCTCAGCTCTTAAAAGCCCCAAGTGTTCTTGACATTTGGGCAGGTGAGGTGCAGCTCAGAGTCACAGGTGTTCTTTCTGGTGTCCAGTTTTGAAAGGTAATGAGTGTCAGGACTGCAGAGACCACATATGACGCACAGGGGGAAGGAGGAGGATCCTAATCTCACCCTATTCACAAAGGGCCACGAGTCAGTCTAGGATGGACGGGAATGCAGACTGTCTAAAGGAGATGTAGAACCATCACCAAGAGAGCCAAAGAGGAGAGGGATGCAGGCCGCCCTCCCTAAGACTGGGTGTGCGGTTTGGCATATCTCAGTTCCACTGGGCACCCTCCCTTCTGAAGCCTCTCCAAGGGTCACAAGTTAGGCAGCATGCCCACTGATTCTTTTTTGAGCACATACTGGAAGCTTGGTTTTGGCATTTTACCTGGCATCCAAGCCATGCTCACTTTCGTTTGGTTCTGAAAACTGGGACATTATCTACTGTTTATAGCATTCCTGCAAGTGTTCCTGTAATTGATTTATACACATGCTGCCCCCGCTCCTGGTACACCACAGACACAAGTACTTTGACTGCACCCTGCCACCGCCTGCCACCAGCTGCGCTATACGCCCACTCACTCTCACAGGCCTCTGAAGCCCCCAGGGAGTCACCAACACACTACTGTCTGTTATCTGAGGGAGGTCCTGACACGGAGCCTGGGGGAGGGGACTGGGTTGTTGGAAACTTTAATCAAGCAGGGACAGTTAACAGCTGCAGGGACACCTTAGGAAACAGTAAGCCTCAAAAGGAAATATTTGTAGAATCTGTCCCCATGACCTTTTAGGGCTTTTCTGAAAATGAGCCGTCATTCCCTGCTGTGGAGAAAAGTAACAGCTCTCACAGGCACCCTTTAGCCCACGGAATCCTCAGCGCTTAATTCTCTGGGCGGGTTTTGATGCCCACCTCACACAGACATCCCTAAGAGACCACAAAAAGCTGGGGTTGTGGGTGGTGCCTCACACTCACACACACCCATACACATACACCTGCCTCTCCCTGAGACACAGTCCTCAGGTGACAAATGTGCACTTCTTTCTCAATGGGCACTTTGTCTGGGGCAGGCTGGGTGCCACTGTTAAGCAGAGCTCTCATCACAGCGCCCCTCCACACACCACTAACCATACACTTCTGGCTGTTAGCATGGGTGAGCAACTCTTTCCCCTTCCCTTTTCCTCCCTGCAGCTGCAGGGGGGTGTTTCTGGGGGAGTTTTCTGAGGGGGCGGATGTCACCCACTAGGGGCGGGTTTTCCCCACCCCATATCTTATCTTGTCCCAACTTCTTCCCACCCCCAGAAGTAGGTCCTTCTGGGGCCACATTCTCAGTCACATCCTGGTAAAAGAGAATCAGGGAGCAGCTTTGAAGCACTGCTCATCAGCCTCCCCTCCTTCCTCCCTTGGTTTCCCTTTCCCCCACCAGCCTGGCCCTCGTCACCAATGAGGGCCTCTCAGTTCCTGGTCTTCCCCCATAGGTGCCCCTTTTTCCTCGGGGCTGGGTGTAAAGGGACAATGTTGGGACTTTTTAGAGGAAGAACTTTACTAGTAAAGTAAGAAAGAAATAAAAATCAAAACAAGAAAATGTCAAAACTGCAGCCGGTCCAGAGTCTGCACACTGAGCACCCAACCCCTGCTTCGTTTCTTTGCCTCCTGTTGTCTAAGAAGCTGCAGCCCTTCTCCATACCTATGCAATTCCTTTGTTTGTCTGCTCCCTGACCTCCCCCCACGGGTGCATGTTTGGTCAGCAGGCTTTTCCACAGGTGCACAGAGTCGGGACTGCCCTCATCCTCACGCCTGGCCGCCTCCGGTCCTAGCCCAGAGCCTCTGCTTCTGGGACTCAGCTTGCTGGATCCAGCTCAGATGCTGGGACACAGGAGATGCCATGAGTCTAGCAGGGAGCAGGATGGGACCCAGAAGGGCCTGACTGGCCACAGGTGTGATCAGTAGGCAACAAGGGTGGAAGGGGCCAGGGAAAGGCTGTGGAGTCTAGGGGTGTTATAGAGGAGAAACTGTGGTCCCAGATTCTCTGCATCCTCCAAAGGATGCAGTTCCCAGGAAGGGCTTTGGAGCAAGACTCCCTGTGTGTGGGATCCTTGGCAGCTCCATGGACCTACAGCAGGAGTGGAGCTGGGTCCACCCACCCTGAAAATCCCTAAACTGATGGAGAGATGAGCCCACAAAATCAGGGAGCCCTTTCTGGGAACCGATATCTGCTGGGAACCCTAGGGTGACAAGGAGCTAGGACTCCACACTACAACCCCCAATCTGATGGGGAGGTGAAGCCCCACCCTGCAGCAATGATTGGGGAGATCCTGTGGGGTCAGCTGGTCACAGAAGAGCTCTGACTACACAGAGAAAGCCTGAGGCCAAGGTAGCCAGGAGAGGAGCCGTGGGGCAAATCAGGGGAGAAGATCAGAGGCTGGGCATTTGGAGCTCTGTGCTGCCAAAGTGGGTCTGGGATACCTGAAGGTGGGATAGAGGGAGGCCACAGGGGCAGGCCTGAGCAGCTGTCCTGTGAGCCCCGGCCTGATCCCCATGCTCTGGACCTCAGTTTTCCCTCCCCTGCCCCTCTGGCCAGTGCTCAGGATGCCACTTGCTTCACTGAACCCAGCTGCCTGAGACTTGTTCACATCTTCCTCTTTTGTGACTAGAAGTCACAGGGCAAAGCACTAAGCCGTACAGTCACAGAGCGAACACGGAGCCTAAGAGTGTGAAGGGACAGGGGGTGAGAGAGGCAAAAGCAGCGTGGTGCCAGAGGAAGAAGGGGAGACGAGTGGGGCACAGGTGCCCAGGACCATGGCTGAGTCTGTCACCTATGCAGACCTGCGGTTTGTGAAGGCTCCCCTGAAGAAGAGACTCTCCAGCCAGTTAGGACAGGGTAAGGGTAGCTGAGGGGTTTCCTGGGTTCTGCACCCCCACCCTCCCTCGTGACCCACCCCACCCCACCGACCCCATCCCAACTCCCAGCTTGGTCCCTTTTCTCTCCTCTACAGACCCAGAGGCTGACGATGATGGGGAACTCACCTATGAGAATGTACAAGTGCCCCCAATCTCAGGGGGGGCCTCAAATTTGGCTTCTTCTGGACTAGGGGACAGAGCCGGTATGGAGAACCCGGGCGATGTATGTTTGTGCGGGCGCTGTGTCTTGAGCTGGGGAGTCCAGGGAAGGGCAATATCCTTGGGGAAAGGAGGGGTTCTCAGGAAAGACAACAACGAGCACAGGACAAACGGCAGCCAGGGGAAGCACAGGCTCCCGGGGCCAGGGTGGATCCCAGTGCGGAGACGGGGCCGGGAGGGGTCAGGGCAGCCCTGCGGGAGACGGGCTCGAGCGGAAAATAGTAAGTCAGGGCGGGGGGCAGAGAGGGCAGGGGGCAGGGCCGGGGGCAGAGAGGGCAGGGGGCAGGGCCGGGGGCAGAGAGGGCAGGGGGCAGGGCCGGGGGCAGAGAGGGCAGGGGGCAGGGCCGGGGGCAGAGAGGGCAGGGGGCAGGGCAGGGGGCAGGGCCGGGGGCAGAGAGGGCAGGGGGCAGGGCCGGGGGCAGGGCCGGGGGCAGAGAGGGCAGGGGGCAGGGCCGGGGGCATTCCTGGGAGAGGGTGTGGGGCCGGCGCAGCGCGGCCCAGCGCCAACGATAAAGGGGGGCTTAGGAGGGCGTGGGGAGGGCCCCCGGGGAAAGCTAGGGGAGACTCGGGGCGGGCAGGAGAACGCCCAGGAGCTGAGAACCTCCGGGGAGCGCTAACGGGAGGCCCGGGGTCTCGCGCGGCGGAGGGAGCGGGCGGGCGCGGCGGCACAAGGGGCACCTCCGGACCTTCCGGTTTTCTGACTGGCCTCGCTCGCGGGGCGCAGGGGTTCCGCCCGAGCCGCCGAAGGCGTCCTGGAGCTCCGTGACGTCACCCGCAGCCCGGCGGCTGCTGGGCTGTAAGTACCTCGCCCTCCCCGCCGGGAGCGCCCGGGGCACGCGCGGGGGGCGGGGCACGCGCGGGGGGCGGGGCGGGGTCCGGGGAACGCGGCCACGCCCACGGCGCGGACCCGGGGCGGCCACCACGCGCCGGGTGCGGGGCAGCGTGCTGGCGCCCGCTGGGCGGGGGTGGTGCGGGGCCCCGCGGTGTGCCCCGCGACCCCCGCCTGTGCCCTTTTCACCTCATCTTCCTGAGGAGTCCACCCAGATCCTCTCCCGCTCCCCGGTTACCACCGTCCCCTCTCACACACGCCGGCCTCCGCCTGGCCTGAGATACAGTGCCTCTCCCTACCGGGTAGCGCCCTCAGTCTCCTTACCAGTAACAATTCCCAGCCCTTATTCTGGACGCCTTCCCTGCGCTACCTGCGGAAACTCATTCCAGACAAAACCCACCTCGCCTGCACCACGACCTCTGAGGGCGGCTCTTTCCCATGAATACCACCCCCGCCCCCGCCCCGCTTTATAAACTGGTTCCTGGGGCTCACTGCCCCTCGTGCCACTGTCTCCCTAAGGCCCTTCAGCCCACTCGAAATACCTCCTTCTGGGTCTGCTCCTCACCTGCCTGCTGTTAGGGATGGCTGCCATCTCCCTGGGAGTGCGCTGTGAGTATGGCTCCCCCGCATTTCCCACTTACCGCAAACTCCCCTCCGCTCCCCAGCAGCTGCCCTTCCTCAGCAGGGGCCGGAGTTACTACCAGCACATCCTAAGCTTTTGTTTGGTTCTGGACAGGTCTGTTTTAGAGCACTGTGCCTTCCTAAATTAACCTCACTTAACCTAGTATCTCCTTAAGCTTGAGAGCTTATATTTCAGCCTGGTATGCAAAAAGTTGCAAGAAGCAGAAAAAGGATTGACACTGAAGTCACAGGGCACCAGGGAACGGCTGAAGAAGATGCCATCTAAATCTCTATTTATGGCCAAACAGATCTGCAGGTGTCTCAGCAGCTCCAGCGCACGAACAGTGTTCTGGAAGCCACTAACAGCAGCCTGAGGCAGCAGCTCCACCTAAGGACCACCCAGTTGGGGCAGAAGGAACAGGATCTGCAGGGGTCCAGGAGGGAGCTGGCCCAGAGTCAGGAAGCACTACAAATGGAACAGAGGGATTGCCAGGCTGTCAAGGAGCAGTTACAGTCCTGCCTGAACAGCTGGGAGAGCACAAAAGAGACCTTGAGAAGTGAAGAAGAACAGAGGAAGACCTCAGAGGAGCAGAGAAGGACCTTGGAGGAGAGGCTGAACCGCATGCAGGACACACTGAAGCCCTTCTTCACATGCCATTCACCAGGTATCTGCTCTGGGACAGGAGAGATGGGTCTGCTGTGAGGGATGGATTAAAGTGAGGAGACATTCGTGGCAGGGGTTCAGGGGCCTGTCTATCAGGGGGCCGTTGGGTTGTTCAGGAAAGGGGTAGTGAACTAGAGGGGTGGCTAACAAGATGTGTAGCCTTAGCCAACAAGAAGGATCAAGCTGTACACTGGATGTAGGGGGACTCACGCAACTCTAAGGCAGAACTGTGAGGGAGAGGAGGGTTGCAGGCAGCAATGCAAATCACACTGTCCAAAGCAGCAAACTTAAGTCGCATCTGGCTTGACATTGGAGTCAAGGATCCAAGAACATCGTGAGTTTGGATGTGAAATTGGTTGTTTGTATCTTTCCTAAATAGAGAGTCTATAGCTTTAATTAGTTTTCAGTACATATGAGATCCCCCCAAAGATTAAGAATTAGTGATTGATGAGGTACAGTCTGGTGGTGGGCAAGGCAGCAGAAACTCTCAAGCACAGTGAGGTGGGTTGGGTAATGTGGGATCGGGAACTGGGGTGGAGTGTTCATCCAGTTGGTATATGGGGATGAAGGAGGGGACACATCAAAGGGGAGGGTCTGTGCTAAAGCAGGCTGAGGTTCCAGGCAGGGTGCCAGGCCCAAGGGGACTACAGTGTTCATGGACTGGTTATCTGTGGTCAAGGTTAGGCTCAATCTAGCTTAGGGGACATCTGGATACTCCCCCAGGGCCTAAGACAGTGAGATTATATGCATTTACCCTGAGCCCTCATTTTATTTTTACCTTCTTATTCTCTATGACCCTCACTTCCATGCCAGTGCTGCCACCCACTGCCACAGCTGTGCCCTAGAGCTCAGTATCCCAAACTGCTCTTCCGCTGAGAGGACAGTTTCAGACCTCCACTCTGACTACTATGGCCCCTGCTCCAGGCCTTCCCCACACTTCTTCAACTTCATTGAGTTCTCTACCCTGCTGACTCCCCTGTCTCCTCCTTTTAGGCAGCTGTCACCTGTCCTCACTTCTTTCCACCCATCTTGCATTCCAGGGTCCATCACCTCCCTCCCTCCCTCCCTCCCTCCCTCCCTCCCTCCCTCCCTCCCTCCCTCCCTCCTTTGGTCAGCTGTCCTACTGGTGCACCTGACTGGCAATATTTCAACTCTGGATGAACTCCAATGTCCACCTTGACCATGCCTGCACCCAGGTGTGACAAATTGTGCAACCATTCTGCTTGGTGCCACTGAAACTCTAGTTTCAACCTCAGCTAGGGACTCAGTGCTGCCTGGCAACTTTGCAGTGGCTGCCTTGCTCTCCGAAATAATTCCTTACCCTACTACCCTCTGTCTCGCTTTCAGCAGATGCCCTATTCTGGCAGAGAGGAATTCCTTCCATTTTCCACCACCAAGTCTACATACCCACTTACGGTTTTGCCCACCCCCATCTCTTGCAAAGATAGCAGCAACAGCTTGTTGGACATTTTTCTTTTTCTTTTCTTTTTTAATATGTCTTTATTGATTTCAGAAGGAGGAGAGGAGAGGGAGAGAGAGAGAGAGAGAAATATCAATGACCATAGAGTCATTGATCAGCTGCCTCCTGCACGCCTCCTGCTGGGGATTGAGCTGCAACCCCAGGCATGTGCCCTGACCAGGAATTGAACCACGATCTCCTGGATCCTAGGTTGATGCTGAACTGCTGAGCCAAGCCCAGCTGGGCTGGACATTTTTCTTAAACATCCCTCCCCGAAAACCCCATTCCACTCTTTATATTGCAGCCAGGGTAATCCTTTAAAAACAAAAATCTGGTCCCTGGCCAGGTAGCTCAGCTGGTTAGAGCATCGTCGTCTGAATATGCCAAGGTTGCTGGTTCAGTCTCTGGTCAGGGCACATACAAGAAGCAACCAATGAATGCATAAATAAGTGGAGCAACAAATCAATGTTTCTATTTCTCTCCCTCTCTCAAATAAATAAATAAATAAATAAATAAATAAATAAATAAAAACAAAAATCTGGTCATATCCCAGTGAAGAACATTCTAGTTAGTTAATCAAAAGTTGTTGAATATATACTGTATGTCCAGCACTGTGCCCAGGCACTTTTGCCACTGAACAAAATTCCTATATGTAAAACCCTACATTGACTTTTTCTTCCATGTAATATAAAAATAAAAAACCTTTAACGTGCCCTTCAAGACCCCTGCCTACCTTTCAGCATGCCACTTCTCCCCTCACCCTCTTCTATTTGGCCACACGAACTTTTAAAAAATCCTCACCCGAGGATATGTTTCTAGTGATTTTTGGGGAGAGAGGAAGGGAGAGAGTCAGGAGACATCAGTGTGAGAGAAACATTGGTCAGTTGCCTCCCGTATGTGCCCTGACTAGGGATCAAACCCATAACCTAAGTATGTGCCCTGACCCAGAATTGAACCTGCAACCTTTTGGTGCACGGGACGATGCTCCAATCAACTGAGCCACCAGGCCAGGGCCACACTAACTTCTTTTTATTCCTTTAAATTACTGATTTAAGAGGTGCAGTCTGGTGTTGGGGCAAGGATAGTAACTCAAACAACGGAGAGAGGTGGATTGGGATCAGGAGCACAGATTGAGGTGTGGGATGTTAAAGAAAGAGGGATGTTTATTTCTCATGGATGGTCAGGAAAAGAGGAACAGAGAAGAGACAAATTTTGAGGTGGAGGGAAGGGAAATGGAGAGAATTCACATCAAGGGTCTGACAATTTCAGTGAAATAGGAACCAAGGTTGTCTGCTTGTGGAAGAGTGGAGAGAGGGAAGGAGGTGGGTAGCAGGTTGAGGAGTGTGGGGTAGGGAGCTAATGAGATGAATGAGAGTCCTATTAAACACTTATGGGGGCCCAGGTGAGGTTAGTAAAAATGGGGGTGGGGGTGGACTTTAATTGTTCAGAAATTGGGAATAGTGCCACCAGCCCTATTAAAATAAACCTCCCAGATTGTTAAGGAGTGAAGTTATTGACTATTAAAGGCTCTTACTAAGTATACTCAGGCTTGGCATTTCCAGAAAGATTGCAAAGATCAAGAGCTAGAAGTCAATGAAGGAGCTGAGATTAGACCCAGGGGAACATTGTTAGCAACTAGATTGTTGAGCAGTCACTTTCATTCCAAGTGTTGAGATCTCCCTTCTGAGTCTGGGCCGTGCTCTTCACACTGTTTTTTAGACACCTGCTGTCCCGTGGGATGGATACTGAAGGAGAGGAATTGCTTTTACATCTCACTTACTAAGAGAAGTTGGGAGGACAGCGTAAGCTATTGTAATACTCTGTCCTCCAGCCTGGCCACAACCAATAGCCGTTATTTTTATTCAGTAAGTATACCTTTATTCAGACTGTCATGGGTACTGTTAGGTAAAGGGACATATGTCATCAAGTCAGGAATGATGGTGCACACATGCCATGCATGCAGTGGTGTCCATTCCTTTTCTTTTTTTTAAAAAAAAAAATCTTTATTTTTAATTTAATTTAATTTGATTTTTTTTTTTTTTTTTTTTTACAGAGAGAGAGGAAGGGAGAGGGGAAAAGGGGGAGAGGGAGAGAGAAATATCAATGTGAGGAACATCGATCAGTAACCGTGATCAAACCCACAACCTGGGTATGTGCCCTGACTGGGAATCAAACAGAGACTGGTGCACAGGACGAAGCTCCAACCAACTGAGCCACACTGGTCAGGGCTGCATTCCTTTTCTATGCAGCTCCTCAGCACAATGCTCCAGGCAGCTCCAAGGATTAGAGTTGGCATGAGAGTTGACTTCTGAACCATCTTTACTTTTACCTGTTTCTCATTTCAGCTTTCTGGTCAGCATTCTGGGCTGCTTAACAGATTGACTGTTGTGACCCCTCAGGCAGAGAGGCCAGACCTGGTGAGCTAGATCATAGGGATTGTTTCCTTGTGACCATAGCAGCCCACAAGGACTCCCCTTCAAAGGCTGACAAGTTCTTACCCAGCTGGGAAACGAACTGAAGGATGAGCCTGGAGCACTCAGAGGATGCAGGGATAGGTCAACAATGAGCTGTGCCATGCACCAAAGATGGGCGCAGTCCTCTTGTCAAAGCTCCTGCGTCTCCCTACTATTTACTTTCTTCCACCAGCCCAGGTCCCCTTTTTTACACCCTCCCCCCATTCCACTATTTCTCATCACTCTCCACACACCTCTGGTATCTCTGAATCTCCCCTCAGAGTTACGATGGCATCTTACATAAGGTGTTGGAACAGGTAGATCCATCTGGTCCATATTGGGTTGAATGGAGGATGAGGAACCTGCAGGGGACTGGTGGTGGAAGAGGCTCTGGGTAAGTTTGCTAGGATTTTGGGGAATCTTCAACTCCATAATCCCTTCATAAAGACATAGTAATGAGATTTCCCTTCAGGTCCTGCTCCCAAACCTTTCACAGATCAATACTGTAATTGCCTACTTCTCCATTTCCTCTATTAATCTCTTTAGGGTATTCTTATTCTCTATTCTATCTCCAGTACCTAGCAATGCCTGGTACGTGCTTTTATTTTTACCAATTACTAGGTTGGGCCTATGTCATCTTCCCCTCAGAAGCTTGGGCTTTACAGCTGGTGAAGAACCCTGGCATTCTAATTCCTGTCCCTTGAAAAGGCCACCCAAACCGAGGTTGTACTTTCTCAGTCAGGGCCACCTAGGGCACTAGAGTTGCCCCAGGGAAGTATGGGAGCAGGAGGGTAACTTTGAGGATCAACTCCAGGGACCCTGAAACAGAATGGTCACCTTCTATGTTCCCTAAATGGAGTTTCCATCTTTAAAATCTTGGCTGACTTTTCCTTCCCCTGGTCCTAAAGCCTCTTTGGGTTGGAGTCCAGATATCTGTTCCTGAACCATACCCAAACGTGGCCTTAGGTAGGTAGGGTGAGCTAGGACTTGGGCTAGGTTTTATGCAGGGCAAAGGGAGAGGAAGGAGGGGAAGGGAGAGGGCCAGAGCCTATCCCAGCTCTATTTCATCACTCTTTAGGTATTCTTCACAAAAGCAGAAATGTACCAGCCTACAAAGAAGTTGGATATCCCAGATAGAGTGTACTACTTCTCTTCCCTGCATCTGTGAGATAGAAGCTTTTAGGTACCCAGATAAGCACTGAGCTGAGTAAGTGTGAGGGATGGGACTGAGGCATGGGAGCCTGGAGGGACAGGGACTCAGAGCAGGGGTCCAGCTGCTGTGGGGGAAGGGACTTGTTCCTGGGAGTGAGTCACATCCACAGCCTCCAGGAGCTTGGTATACTTATGTAAGGGAATGTTGCACAGGCAGAGGGGCAGGGAAGGCCTGGAACTGAAGGGAGGCTGGTGATGTGACTGTCCAGGGAGCTGGGGAGGAGATGGGATAAGCTGGATGAGGGTTCTTAGTGACAGTGAACTGTGGAGCTCATTGATATTTTACTCTTCCAGATCCTCATGCCAACAAGAGCCTGTGCCCCTCATCCCTAACCCGCAGCCACAGTTCCTATGATTATCTCCTTCCAGCATTCCCTCCGTCTGCCTGGAAGGTGCCTGGCCAAGGGCTGATCTATGCCCAACACTTCCAGGCAGCCTGCTGCCTGCTTGAAGTCCTGTCCCAGACACTGGACTATTCCTGGGAAAAGGGTGCAGAAATCTCTAGAAGAGACTTTGGCCTCCCCAAGAACCTCCCATAGTGGAATGGGAGAGCTGAGGGGAGGAGGGCGCATGGGCTGAGCGGATGGGGCAGCCCGGAGCCAGCCAGGCAGTTTTATTGAAATATTTTTAAATAATTTGCACGTGTTAGTCTCATGTGTCAGCAATGCTGTGTGGTCCCCACGGGAGAGCAAGCCCAGGGGTTGGATAGGAAATGTTCTTTCCCTCGAGTCCATGCTGAGGTTCCCCTATTCAGATAGAGGAGCTGGTCGGCCCATCTGGGGATGGCACTGTCCAGCATGTGCGCTGTCCTCACAGGGCATCCTGAAGGCCAAAGTTGGAGGCTCCACTGCTAAGAACGTGCCCCGGGCAGCTGAAGGCTGGGTGTGGGTGGCTTGGCATGGTGCCCTCGGTGGCAGAGGAGACTGCCTGCCTCACAGTTCAGGTTGCGGTAGCGGGCAACAGCTGGTGTGGGGCGGGGGCACATAGACAAGAAGCCAAAGCTGAATGGGCCCAGGCAGCAACCGGGGCAAGGCAGCCCCTCATCAGACTCCCGAGGAGCTGAAGGGGGCGGCGAGGGTTCTGTCCGTTCCAGGGCTGCCGCCCGGGGAAGGCTATGCTGGGCCCGGTTCCAGGGCTCCCTGGCCCAGCCCTGTGGAGAGTTCACCACCACAGATGGGGGGTTGTTGTTAAGGGAAGGTCCTGATCCAGGGGACCAGGGTTGGGAGGCTGATGAACAAGTGCTGATGAAGTTGTCCGTGGCCACAGCCAGGGGCAGCTGGGGAGCTGGTCCTGGGGGTTCTGGCTCAGGGCTACTGCCCTCACACTCCATTCTCTCATCAGCCGAGGGGCCCACAGAGGGGGGGCCAGGACCTGGCAGTACTGTCTCCATGCGTCGGGGGAGCTCAGGGGATGATGGTAATGAGCGGCAGCGACGGGCAGGTGTCCCAGGCTGGAGTAGGGTCTCTGGAGTGGTCACCAAGGGCAGCCAGATAGAGGGCAGTGGTGATGGTGGTACAAGGGGCAGGGGGGTGACTGGCTTGCTGGGTGTGTCCAGGAGCTTGATCTTGCCACCCCTGAGGTCTTCCCGTAGTGAGAAGGGGTTGACTCGAGTCAGATTGTCCCCCCAGTTGGGGGGTGATTCTGGTGATGGGGGCAGGAAGAGGTCTGACCGGCTTCGGGAGAGCCGGGGGTCTGGCCTGGGAAGCGTGGCAGAGGGACTCCCTCTTGGAACGGACCCTGTTGACAGAGGAGTCTGTGATCACTGTTTTCAGCACTGAAAGCTTCTTGAGGGTCTCATTATTCACCAGGAGACTGGTGGCACTAGAGCTAAGAAAAGGGAGTCTGACGGTGCTTTGCAAAGGGGAAGATGTCACCTCCAGCCACTTTTTACCTTTTTCCTTCTTTCCTTCTTTAAGGCTCTAGAATTAGAAAACTATCTTCTTTGAGGTATCCTTTCACCCCTGCCCCCATCCCCAGCCTTCTCAACTGATAAATACACTTAGTCTCCCCTAGATAATTCCCTGAGTTCTAAGGTGGAGAGAGGCAAAGGCCTCCAGTTGGGTCAAGGTCATGCTCACTTACCCTGACTATGAGTCAGGGGAGCCCTGGTGAGGGGGGCTGGCTCAGGCAGTTGCTCCAGGATCCATTCCAGGTGCTGGGTGATTTCGGTGAAGGGAGCACGAGCGCTAGGTTCCATCTGATGGGTAGAGACAGGAGACAGAGTCAGCTTCACTCAGTGCTCCAAAAACAGGTCCCTGAGTTCTCCTCCCATCACCTGGGATAGGACAGCCTTATCAGGGGTGGAGGGCAGGGAGGGTGAGGCACTTACACTGCAGCAATGGATGGCCAGGAGCAGGAAAGGCAGTGGGCAGTCATCTCCTACCAGGGTCCGGAAAGCAGGCACATCCAGGCCAAAGTCCTGCGGGGACAGAAAGGAAGAGCCTCCAAGTCAGCTTTCCTTGTGTTCTCCTTCTGCCCCAAATCAGGGCCTCAAGCTCTCAGGTTCCAGGGAACTCTTCTTGGTTATAAGTTGCCCAACCTGGAGTTCCTCCTTTTTTTTTTTAAATCCTCACGTCACCCAAGGATATTTTTTCCATTGCTTTGCAGAGAGAGTGGAAGGGAGAGAGAAAGAGAGAGAGATAGACATTGATGTGAAAGAGACACATCAATTGGTTGGCTCCTGCACGCGCCCCTACTGGGGATTGAACCTATAACAGAGGTACATGCCCTTGGCTGGAATCAAACCTGGGACCCTTCAGTCCACAGGCCGAGGCTCTAACCACTGAGCCAAACTGGCTAGGGCTGGAGTTCCTCCTTTTCAAACCTGGAGATATCATTCACCTCAGTACGGGGTAGGTAGTCAGGGTCCGCAGGTACTCGTGCGATAAGCTCACAGAGGACAATCCCAAAGGCAAAGACATCGGCCTGGGGGTAGGAGATAATGTCAGGGGGAGGAATTGACAGTTTCCATGTCAGAATTTTGTTAGAATGTGCCAGAATTCACGGGGGAGTTTTGACAGTTTCCATGTGTTGGAGGGGAGCCTGTGAGGGGCAAGGGGGAGGGCTGTCTTGGGGGCCTCCTAAATATCTGGTGGGGTTGTTGAGAAATTTGGGATAGGGACTCATAAGAGTATCTCAAGGGTCTCTGGAAGACCTTGGGGATCTGAAGGGTTGATGTCTTACCTTCTCATCATATAGCTCACCCCGCAACACTTCTGGAGCCATCCAGTATGGGGAACCCACCACAGCCAATGGCTCCTTCCTTTCCCCTTCCCTGCAGGGCAGGGGCAGGGGCAGGGGCAGGGGCAGGGGCAGGGGCAGGGGCAGGGGAAGGGGCAGAGTGGTCAGAAACATCCCATTTAGATACCCTCCCCAAATAAACGGGGATGAGGTCAACCCCCTCCCCACTGCAGGGGAAACATCCCTGGGGGGCTTCATTTAGATAAGGGTCTTCTGGGAGGTTTGGGGGAACAGGGGCATTCAGCTCACCTATACACAGGAATCTTTTCAGCCAGCCCGAAGTCACCCACAACAGCTGTAAAGCTTCGGTCTTCCCGACGGATCAGACAGTTCTGATATATACATATAGCATCCCCACACACTTATCACCTTCTGCTCTTTGATCTCCCAATTTATAACTCAAAGCTCTGTCACTTCAGAATAACCCCAGTCTTCTCCCGGTTCTCCAGTATACCCCAATCTTGCAACACCATCCATCACTCTAAACACAGTATGGTACTCAGCCCCTCAGAACACACCCCCTGACCCCAGTCCCCCTATGCTTTGCTACTCTAACATACTAACATATTACCCACATTCTAACATTCACAACCCAATAGTCTAATACCCCTTCATGCCTCTACCTATCTGGCCAGCCTACCTTGGATGTGAGGTCTCGGTGGAATACACCTTTGGCATGCAGGTATCGCAGGCCATGGGCGATGTCCAGAGCCAGGCGGAGCCTGACAGGCCAGGAGAGGGGTTCAGGAGAGCTGAGCAGCTGTTCCAAGGTTCCCCCATTCATATACTGGGGCATAGTGGGAGGAGAAGGGGAATGGATGTCAAGGTTTCAGTTTGTACTCTGGTCCCCCACTTATAAGCCAGGGGAAACTCAGGATGATCACAAAGGTGAGAAGGGTGGGCCTATGCTCTAGGGTTCCAAATTCATATTCTAGGGCTGTCCTATCCAATACACGTGCAACTATTTAAAATTAAATTAGTAAGTTTAAATAAAATTAAAGATTCAGTTTCTCAGTCAGACTAGCCACATTTCCGTGCTCCCTAGCCACATGTGGCTAGTGGCTACAGTTTTACACAGAACAGATAATAGAACATTTTCATCACTGCAGAAAGTTCTTTTGGACAGCACTGTTCCAGAGGATATAGAGGATGAGAACAGCTGAGGCCTTTTGTGGTTTGCCCAAAGGGAAGTTTAGGGAAGACGGCCTCTCACTATTCCTCTGTAGAAGCACCAGGCTGTTGACTCTTTCTCCCTTTGGTGGTGGTGGGGGTCCCCCTTTCCTGGCCCATTCTCACCTCTGTAAGAGCGTGCAGCTGCCCCTGGTGCACACAGACCCCCATGAACCTGGAAGAGGGGAAGGAAGGTAGGAGAGTAGGCTGTAAGGGACTTGGCCCCTCCGCAGTTTCTACTTTTCCAGCGGGATCTTTCCCCTTATCCCAGCAAGCTTTCCAGCAAGCGGCTGGGGCCGCTCACCTTAGGATGTTGGGGTGCTGGAGCCGGTTCATCAGCTGCACCTCCCGTAGCGTGTTTCCCCGGTTACTGGGGAGCCTGTTCATTTTCAGCACCATGACTTGCCCTGACTGTCGGTGCCGAACCTGGGGGTGTCAGGGGCCGGCGAGTCCCGGGCAGGTCGGAAGGGTCGCCCGCGTCCGGCCCCCTAGCTCCAGCCTCGCGTCTAAGGCTTGGTCCCGCCCCTCTGCCCTCTCTGCCAGACCTACCTTGTAGACCTCGGAGAAGAAGCCGGCCCCGATCTTCTCGGCGCAGTGGAAATCGTCCACGCGCGCCAGGCTGGACACGGCGCTGCGGAGAGCCCGGTAGGAGGAGGGGCGGCCCCGGCCCGGGCCTCCGCCCGCGCCCCCCGGCCCCGGGGGCCCCTCCCCCGGCGCCTCTCCGGGCCCGGGCCCAGGGCCCCGCAGTGGGGGCCGTTCCCCGGCCATGGCCGGGCCCCCAGCCCAGGCCCGCCTCACATGGCAGGGTCCCCCGGGCCCGGGCAAGCCGCACTTGCCATGGGAGCGGGCCCAGCCGTATCCGGGGCGCCGGGACTCCTGCTCCCGCCTTGGAGAATGGAAGATCCGCCGAAGATCCTGGACCCGCCCCCGCCGCGCCGGCTTGCTGGGCCCGGGTGGACGCCGCTCCGCTCGGCTCTGCGCTAGGCCTGGGCCTCGGCCGGGCGGTGGCAGTGGCGCTCCCGGGCGCCGGCGGGCAGGCGGGCTCCCCGCGGGCTGAGGCGGGCGGGCGGCGGCGGCTGCTCGGCTTCACCGCTGGGGCTCAGGCTCCGCGGCCTGCCGGGGGCGGGGCTGAGCCTTGCCTCTGCTTAACTCCTTGGAGCCCGGCCCCCAGGCGGCGGCCACGCCCCCTCAGGTGGGCACCCCCAGCTGTTGGCAGTGACGCCCTAGGAGAGTGGGTCTGGGGCATCAGGGTCAAGTAAATAAATTCAGGCCCGAGCTGAAGAACTGAAGGGAGTTAAGGGCTGATTGTGCTGACTGTGCAGGTCAAATGCCTTTTAGCTGCCCAGGGAGCCCTTTCTCCCCTCCCACCCTCAGGTCACTGTCAGTTGAGGGCCGAGCTCGGGAAGCCGCCTGATTCCTGGGCTCCATGGACGAGCAGGGCAGAATATGAGCCCCCACATGGCCGACCAAAATCTAAGACAGCCCAGCAACCTGCCCATCTTCCTGGCCTCCTCCCTGGCGCACCCTGCCCATTCCCTGCGTCTCCACCCTACACCTTAAGCCTCTGGACTCCCTGAAACTTTCTCCCTTCTCGGGCGGCAGTGAAGGCCCAGGACTGTAGTGAGGCCTTGTCCAGCCCATCCCTAGTGTGGCCCTAACTCCTCCTCACTCCATCCCACTTCCCTCGAATAAAGTTCAAATTCCAGAGCCTCCGCCTAGTGACACACAGCCTGGACCTTCTTACTATTTCGTCCAAATGACCCCTTTTCTCAAAAGAGATGTCTCCACCAGTAGGGAAGCCCCTCCTTCCGCGAGATCCTACCCCTTGGCCAAACTCCGCCCCTCAAGGGGCCCTTCCCCTCGAAGGCCCCTCTCTTCCTCAGCGACTCCTCCCCTTCAGAGGGACCTTAGTATCACTCTGCTAACGCCAGAGTGTACCAGAAGCTCTCAGTGCGACATCCCTCCCAAGCAGTGAGGCCCCACCTGTCAGAGTGACTCCACGGGTCATTGTGACCCCTCCTCTCAACGTGACTCCTCCCCTCAAGTGTGGCCCAGCCCTAATCCGTGTGACCCCTCTCAGCAGGTTCCGTCTCCCTCACGCAGGAATCCCCTCTGCTCCCTCAGGTCGGAGGAGGAGCTGCTGCTGGCGTCTAACCCGGCGCGAAGCCCTTGATGCGCACGCACCATTTCTGGACCCTGTGCCCTCGCCGCTTCCGGTTCTTCTCTGGCTCCTTCGGCGAAGTAGCCAATCACGGCCAGGGACGGGAGACGCGGCTCGATACCGGCGGCGGCTCCCCGGCCAGCAGCGGCGGGCGTCGGGAACGCCGCCTAGCGGTGGGTCGGAGGCCGGCGGGACTGGAGGCTTCGGGCCTCGGGAGTGAGAGAGATTGTGACAGGGCTTGCAAGAGCGCGGCTGAGTTCTCTTGAAAAATTCTAAAGTCCTCTTTCTATTTTTGTGGTAAGCTGAAAAGAAGATTAGAGATCTGTCCCATGCTTAGGAGAGTTAGGGCCAAGTACTCTTTTTGCCAAGGGCTAATGAGAAAAGAATAACTAAAGGAAGTTTTAAATTATAAAAGCGTCGGGAGAAGGCCAAATGCTGCCTGGGAGAGGGAAGGTTTTACGCAAGTTTGGAGGGAAGAACAGGAGACATTCACAGTCCTTCCAGAGCCAGTGGAGACAGGCCAGTCTGGAGAAACCTGTGCCTGGACCCTGTGCATCATATCCTTCCAGAGACAATTTGGTTTCAGCAAAACAAGCTCATTTATCTACAACTATTTAATTTGCAAATTTGCTTTCTATAGTAGTATGAGGTCTATAAATACTAGGAATTTATGCCTCATTTTGTTTACATAATATCATAATAGATACTTTGACACATATATGACCCTTTATTCAAGTTTGATAATTACTACAGTTGATAGTAATTCCAAGCAGAGGAGCCAGGTTCCTGTTTAAGAAAGACTACTGTAAAAAAAAAAAAAAGAAAAAGAAAGAAAGACTAGTGTGGTGGCTGTGTGGAGGCAGGGAGTCTGGTTGGGAAGGAGGCCCTGACTGATTCAGTCGGGGGAGGATGAGGGATACTAGGGAAGGAGAGGGGGAAACACTCAAGCAGTATGGGAAAGTTTACTGATTGAGTAATATTCAAAGTCAGTGTTGTGGGGAGAAAGAGCATCAGCCAGGATAATTTTTGAGTTTCTAGCTTAGATGATGGGAAGATGTAAGCTGAGATAAAGAATCCAGGGCGAGGACAGTTTGAGGGGAGGAAGGTAAATGATTGCCATAGACAAAGCGGTGATGGCAAAACTGTGAAGGTGGATGCCATCATCCAGGTGGGGTATATAGAGGGAGAAACAGGCTGGCAATGGAATCCTGGGGAGAACCAACATTAAAGGGCGATGGAGGAAGGAGACTGAGAAGAAACAAGCTGAAAGACAGGAAGAGAATTTAGAGTGTCTGGTGCCATGGAATCCCAGGAACGGAGAGTTAGGAAAAATGGAATATGAACAGCATTAAATAGTGAAGAGGGATCTGCTAAGATAAATTTTAAATGTGTCTCGAGTTAGGCTATTAGAAGATCCTTTTGTTGTTTTTCAAACTTTTTATGATAGAAAATGTCAAACATTTGAAAACAACAACAGAGAGAATAGAACTGTGGACCCTTATTTATCTTGGGCGAGTAGGATCGTTTTGTTGGAAACGCGTGCCTCAGTTGTACTGTTGCCATCAGTGACCAGCTTCATGTACCTTCTGTGCTGGTGATTCTCTAATGACCGACTCACGGCCAATTTTGTTTTATTTATACCCCTGCTCACCCCCCCCCACAGTTATTTGGTGCATATTTCTGACATATCATTTCATCAATAAATATTTCAGTGTGCCATCTCTAAAAGATAAGGATTCTTCTTTAAAACAAAATCACGGTACCATTGTCACACCTAAAAAAGCTAATAGTTTCTTAATGTCATCAAGCATCTAGTTATTCACATTTCCCCCATTGTTTCATATTTAGTTTTAAAAAATTGTTTATATGAATCAAAATATTAGTAAGGACCATACTTTGCCGCTAATAGTATGACTTTAAAAAACCTTTAAGTCTGTTCTCCATCTTTCCCCCCTTATTTATTTTTTAAGAAACCAGGTCATTTATTCTGGAGAGTTTCTCAAAGTCTGAGTTTTGCTGAGCTGCTTCTGGTGTAATTTAGTGTGTTCCTCACCTCTGTATTTCTGGTAATTTGTTAGTTAGAGACAATCAGATTTAGATTGAATTATTTTGGTAAAACTAATTCATAGTTTTTTTTTGTGATGTTAGTAACTAATAATGATCATTGTCTAGACCAGTGTTGCTCAAACTTGGCACGATTGACCTTTTGGGCTGGGTAATTCTTTATTGTAGAGAGCTGTCCTATGCATTGTAGGATGTTTAGCAGCATCTCTGGCCTCCACCCACTGTATGCCAGTAGCAACTCCCCCAATTGTGACAACCAAAAATGTCTCTAGACAATTGCCAATTGTCCCCCCTGGGGATGAGGGTGGGGGGACAAAATGGCCCTGATTGAGAACCACTGATCTAGGTTCATTAATATAGTAGTTAGAACATAATATTCTCATTCCGTCCTTCCTTGTTAGATAGAATAAATACCCCTACAAAGGGAAACCTTTTCACATTAACTATTTATTCTCTAGAGCTATATTTTGTGTAAAAAAAGCAAGAAAAATGCTTGTTTCCTTTTTATTTTATCAGCTTTTAAAGTAATGAGTTGGTTACCTAAGCATCCTCTGAAAGAAATCAGTGAAGTTTTTTTTTATTACTATTATGAACCCATAATTTAACACATACAGTATATGATGTGTCTCAATCATTGGCAGTTTTTAAACATTTTGATGCTTAAATTATCCTATTTTGGCCAGTGGCAACTTATTTAGTTGGCATCTGAGAGTTCTTTTGATATGACCATTAAGATTCCTTGCTCTTTGATATGATAAAATCTTCCAGGCTCATTTTGTGCATTCCTAGACTAGAGCTGGTATCAGCTATTTTTTCCAATTATTCATGGTTCCTTTTCATTGGAAATGGTATTTAGAGACCACAATCTGGGTACTAGAGATATAGTTTATTTAACCTTAGGAAGAGCAGTTAACTGAATATATAGTCAATTACCTGTTCTTCACAAAACAGTCCCATCCACCATCTCTTTATTATAAAAAATTTCAAACATGCAAAAAGTTGAAGGAATGCACAACAAACACCTATATACTCTCATCTAGGTTCAACAGTTGTTTATATTTTGTGGTGTTTGTTCTCTCCCTCTCTCCTGTGGTATGGTATGATAGGATATCATATCATACAATTTTTTAAATCCTCACCCAAGGATACATTTTTATTGGCCAGGGCTCATATAATTTTTATTGCACCATTTGAAAATAAGTTTCAGGCATTGTGACACTTCATTAGCATTATCTGCTAAGGTCATTTTCTATGTAACCGTTAGTACCGTTTTCACATCTTGGTTTACTTTCTTCATTTAGTTTTATTGGCTCTGTCTTCTTAGGCCTCTTGCTGATTCTTCATCTTCCTGGTCTCTAAACAGTGGTGTGTCGGGAGCTCCATCATTGCACTTCTCTGTCTCTCTACACATGTGCACGGTGGGTCATTCCATTACCCCAAGGCTTTAAATACTATTTATATTCCAATGACTACCATTTTTTCTCTCTTGACCCAATCTATCCTCTGAACTCTAGACTCCTATATTCAATTGCTTACTCATCACCTTCAGTTGGGTATCCAATTGGCTTTTCAAAGCTGATGAACACAAAACAGAACTCTTGAATCTTGCCCCTCTGCCCAGCTTTTCTATAAGGCTTCCCCATCTCAATAAATCCAATCTATTAGATGCTCAGGCAAGATGATTCCTTATCCTGCTCCTCTCTCTCTTTTTATCCCATATCCAGCCCATCAGCAAATTGTGTATGCTCTACGTTTGAAATCTATCCATAACCTAACCACTTTAGACATTTCCACTCCTTCTAACCCAGTCTAAGCCACCACTGTCTCTTGCCTGGATTGTTGCAAAAGCCTCCTTTCTGGTCTCCCTGCTTACACCTTTGTCTCCCTAAAGCCTATTCTCTACACAGCTGCCAAATATTCCTTGTAATGTACAAGTCAGATAATTTTATCTCTCTGATTTAAACCTGTCATCTCAGAATCAAATCCAAAATTTTTCCTATAGTTTCATTTCTTTCTTTCTAATATTTATGCCTTTAATTTCTATTCCCTTGCTTAAGACCTTCAATGTAATGTTGAGTGAAATAGTGAAGTAGACCCTCATATCTTGTTCCTGATCTTTAAAATGATGCTTTTAATGTTTCACTACTAAGTTGCATGTTTACTGTAGTATTTTTGTAGCTACCTATACCAATTAGCTGTTATCAGAAAAGTGCCATGTAAGTAACCATATCAAAACTCAGTGGCATAAAACAACAATTATTTATTCTCATAAATCTGTGGGTTGACTGGGGTCAGCGTTCTAAACTGGGATTGGCTAGAGGGTTTTGCTTGCTCCATTTGTTTCTCACTTCCCTGGGGACCAGCAGGACAGCTTGGGCATATTCTTTAATGGTGACGGAAGCAGGGCAAGAAGATAAGCACAGTTTTGCAACTGCTTTTCATGTGTTTAGATCACACCATGTCTGTCAACATTCCGGTGGCCAAAGAAAGTCACAGGGCCAAGCCCAAAGCACCCTCTGTCTTTAGAGGTGGTGGTAGAAAGGGAGAAAAGATTTCTAAGCAATGGCCCTTTACATTAATTTTCTAATGTTAAACTGACTTTGCAGTTTTAGAATAAACCCAATTTGCTTTGTTCTTTCCCCCTCTCCCTTTCCTTATTTTTCCTTACTCAGGTTATTTTTTCCATTGCTTTTCAGAGAGTGGAAGGGGGGGAGAGAGACATCTCTCGCATCATCTCTTTCATGTAGTTTCTCTCACATCGATTGGTTGCCTCCCACACATGCCCTGACGGGGGCTGGGACTGAGCCTGCATCTGAGGCAGGTGCCCTCGGCTGGCATCGAATTCAAGACCCTTCAGTCCTCCGGGCCGGCGCTCTAACTACTGAGCCAAACCGGCCAGGGCTCCTTTTTCTTTTAACATTAGATTTTGGTTGCTTTTTTTGGGGGGTATTTTACAATTTTATTTTTTATCAGCTTTATACTGAGATATAATTCACATCCCATATAATTCACCCATTTAAAGCATACAATTCAATGGTTTTTATTATGTGCAACTACCACCACAATCAGCTCTAGAAATCTTTAGTCACCCCAAGGAGAAACCTCATGTGCTTAGCAGTTACTCCCTATGTCCACCCCTCACCCCAAACGCCCTTACCCCAGCCCTAGGCAACCATTAATTCACCTGACTATATAGATTTGCCTCTTTTGGACATTTTATATGTGGACTCATTCAATATATGATCTCTTGGATCTTGCTTCTTTTACTTAACATAATGTTTTCAAGGTTCATTCATGTTATAGTATGAATCACTGTGTGGACCGTGAGAAAGAAAGATGCCTACGAAGAAGGGCTGGTGGCTAACTGGGCTCAAATTTTAAAGCAGAGCCTAGCAGCCATTTCTAAATGGGGGCCCCTCTCACAAAGTGCACTTCAGGGAGAAGCCTGCACTGAACTGCCTGCCTCCCACGCTGAAGTGCCTGCCTACACGGTGTTCCTGCCATCTGAGCCAGCCCTTAGAAAGGAGATACTGGAACTGTATTTCAACCAATAGGACTGAGGCCTTCCCCATCCAATTGGCGCTGTGCAGCTATATCCCCATCAACGTCTTTACTGAGCAATCAGAGTGGCTCCTTTATGACTAATCAGAACAGTGCCTTTGGCCCAATCAAACTTGGAACAAGGATGTCAGGCCAGCATAGCTCAGCGGTTGAGCATAGACCTATGAACTAGGAGGTCACAGTTGGATTCCCGGTCAGGGCACGTGCCCAGGTTGCGGGCTCCATCTCCAGTAGGGGGCGTGCAGGAGGCAGCCAGTCAATGGCTCTCATCATTGATGTTTCTCTCTTTCTCCCTCCCCCTTCCTCTCTCTGAAGTCAATAAAATATATATTAAAAACAAATTTCGAGCAAGGATTTGGAGCCCTCATTTGCATGAGGATGAACCAACTGGGGATCAGGAGTGGGGACTTCTCTCTCTATGTCAGCTCCTCTGTGGCTCACTTCCTTTTTCAGTCTTCAAGACAGAAGACGGCATTTCCCCAGCTGGAGCTGAAGCACCTAAGACATCTTGGCAGATCAGAGAGGCGCGGGGCAGGGCAGGGCAGGGCAGGGCAGGGCAGGGCAGAGTGGAACGGAGGAGGCAGAGCAGGCGGGCCGGCAGGGCAGCAGGGCAGCGCTGCTCCACAGCCCTGCGGCTTCGTCACTGAGCTGTCACACTACTGAGCTGTTCTTACAGCTGTGCTGTAACCACAGTGTTCAGAGCTGTTTGCACTGAATAAAGTTTCCTTTTTCACCAGACCCCAAACTGGGCATTCCTGTTGGCATTGAATTGGCACCAACAAGCTTTGGTTGAAAAGTACTTTATTCTTTTTATGGCTGAATCATGTTTCATTGTATGAAATACCGCGGTTATTTATCTATGCGTCAGTTGAAGGTCAATTGGGTTGTTCCCACTTTCTGGCTGTTATGAGCGATGCTCCTCTGAACAATCATATACAAGTTTTTGTGTGGACACATGTTTTGTCTCAAGACCTCTTTGCTTTGTTTTGTTTTATTTCTCTGTGCCTCCTTTACTACCTTCTTTTGGTTTAAATAAATATTTTTAGCATACTGTTCTAACTTTCCTGTTTTTGGTTTTTTTTTTAATTACGTTTTAGTTAATTCCTTAGTGGTTCTCTAGGGGTTAGAATCTGGTAAAATTGTTGAAAAGCAAACACAGCGACCTATATCATACAACTATGTATGTATATCATACATAGTTGATTTGCTTCAGTAGATCCTCTGGAGAACACCTATCTTGTCATAATGCTGAAGCAGAAGTCCTCCTATGTGTCATCGAACTGGCAATGCTGGTTAGAAAGAAAGCTCTTGACATTTGAATATATTTTTCACGAAGTGAGCAGTCTTACAGTATTCTGATTAGTTCTCATTGTTTTTCAGTGGTTTCTCGGTTTTATAGTTAAGCAGGTAAAAGTTTTCTTAACATTTATGATTATTATTTTTGTTTCATGAACTGTCTAGACCATCTAGAATAATGTTGAATGTAAAGGTGATAGTCTTTTATAAGACTGTCTAACATGAAGGACTATCAACTCTACATGGTGGCATCCATCTTAGCCAAAGAAATCCACAGTGCTTTTTTCTGCTAAGCCAGGACCCTATTCCAGAAACCTCACAGAAACACTCCTATAAGTGACTACGGTTAATTGGATTTGGTTCAGTGAGTGAGATCTGTTTGCCAACCCTGGCTCTGGCTTTTCTCTTTGATGTAGCTTGATAGTGGCTATTCATTTTATTTTTTAAAATATGCTTTTATTGATTTGAGAGAGAGAGTAAGGGAGGAGAGAGAGAGAAATATCGTCATGAGAGGGAAACATGGATCATTTGCTTCCTGCATGCACCCCAACTGGGATTGACCGGGAACCATGAGCATGTGCCCTGACCTGGAATTGAACCGGCGACCTTTCGGTGCACGGGCACTCAACCACTTAGCCACACTGGCCAGGGTGTGGCTGTTCATTTTAAATATTCTTTGTCATGTTTCTATTCCTGGTTTACTAAAAATCCTTAGTTTAGCTTTCCATAAGGTTTCACGATGCCTGCTAAAGTTTCATCATCACATCCACAGAACTTCTAGAGGCAAGAAGGACATCAATCCTTCTTGTCCATCTCTTTCTTTTTAATTTGTTGTGCATCTTTTTTAAGAGCAAAGAAACTCTTCCTAGGACCTTCCCTCATCCCAGACTTCCTCTCATATTGCCAGAATGCCACAGGCTCATGTTAGCCTATCATTGGCAAGAGGTATGGGGCCACTATGATGGGCTTAGACTAATCAAGACTCACTCCTAGGGCTGACTCCAAGCTTCCCTGAAGTTGCTGGCTGCTTGGTAGAACAAAATTAAGGTTCCATCAAGAAAAATGAACATGGGAGTAGGGAATAGGTAGGGGGTGTACAACCAACAGTGTCTGTTACAGAATCCAAACGTCCAGGTTGTTAACCTTGACACACTACTGCTATTCTGGGCTCTCCCCTCAGCTCCTATCCTCACTTTAAGACTGATTTTCAACCAGTATGCAGTGGCACACTAGTGTGCTGCAAGAATTTTTGAAACATGCAATACTTCACTATTTATTCAGGGGCACTGACCTCTTTTCCCTGAGATTGTCAAAAAAATGACAAAAGCCAACACAATAGCTGTCCAGTGTGAATGAATCAAAATTATACTTTTTTTTGGTCAGACCAGCAAAAATATATTTTTTGATGTGTCACAGAATTTTAGTAATTAATTTATGTGTGTTATGAGATGAAAAAGGTTGAAAATCGCTGCTATATTTCCTTAACTGTGAGTCAAGTCCCCTACAACTCTAGCTCTAGGCTGTCCTTGGCAGAGCAGTGGGGAACATAAAATGTATTCCTTGGGACCCAGCACTCTTGTGCAAGTCCTGAGAAGTAAGGGATGTGTGCTAGGTCAGGCCAGGCACTGTCACAGTCTGGGGTGGGGGAGAAGAATAGAGCCTCCTGGAAACGTGGACTGGCCCGGCCCTGACTCAGCCCCAGAGCTGAGTTCCAATCACGCTCTCCACTCTCTCTCTGAGATCTCTTCTTCCTGGTCTGTACTTCTCTTAGAATCTGAATTCTTTTCCTAACATGTTCTAATTTGCCCCCTAGTCCTCAATCTCAACATTATCCTCATATCTCTTTCCCTTGAACTCCCACAGTAAAACAAAACAAAAGCAAAACAAACCTGTATCCACTGAATTTACTAACCATTCATTGATTTCCCATATGTATTAAAAGCTTAGAGATAATAGCACAGAACAGGGGAGAAAATGAAATTTTAGTAGCTGTGTGCCAAGTTCTTTTGCACACACTATTTGACTTTATCCTTAACAGCACCTTGGTAGGTTAGGTTACGTTAACCTTCATGTTAGAGTTTAGAGAATCCAGGTTCAGAAGAAGTCGCCTGTTCAGAGAAGGTAAGGTCAGCTCAGGGGCACACACTATTAGGAGCCCATGACTGCCTGACTTTAAACCCATGCTCTTTCCCTCGCCCCATCACCTGGCTTCATGGTCTTTATTGTTACAAAAAACATTTGCATACATTAATTAGATCCTCACAACAGTGGCAAGGTGAGTAGTAGTATCTGCATTTTATAAATGGTAGTAGGGTTTAGAGATAGTAAATGACTTGCCCAAAGTCACATGAAGCTTATATTCTGCCACCACAAAGTGTGCCTAGCAGAGAGTGGCATATTTGTTGAATGGATGATGACCTAGACTATAGTAGGTATTCAGTAAATAATTGTCAAGTTATACTACTGAAAATTAATGATGTCACTGCCTAGAGGTCTCTAGCTTCCTTTTTCCCCCTGTCACCTCCCCTCTGGGCTCCACTCAGAGACCCGCTTTTCCCAAGGAATTTAATCAAGACTCACAAAAAGCAGAATCCACATCTCAGGCAGGTGCTCAGATGAGGGCTTAAGAAGGAAAGGTCTTCTTTTGAGATGAAGCTGAATAGACCTAACAGTTTTTGCTCTCCCACCTCCGGCCTCAGGACTTCCTTGGGTCCTGCAGTGGGGGGGTGGTACTGCGACTCTTCCCTGCTCCCAGGCCTCGGGACTGCACTTGTTCTGCAGTAGACCTGTGAGCCTCTGCTCTCCGGTTTCACTGGCTTTGGCCCTGGCAATCTTCACATCAGTGCCCCCTCCCCTCTCTCCTCCCCCAGCCCCGCCCCTGCCTCTGGCTCTGCCCCACAGCCTTGGACACAGTGTACACAGCACAGAGCCTCTGCTCAAAGGGAAACAAGAGACTGCCTGTGTTCCCATGGCTACGGCCAGCACCTTCATACCGGGGCTCAACCCTCAGAATCCTCATTACATCCCGGGGTAAGACTTCTACAGCCCTGCTCGCTTCTGGGAACAGGGGTTTAGGGATACAGGAGTTGTATCCCCTAGACCTTGGGGGTCAAGTGGACATACCTGTACAGGAGGCCCAGGGCTGTGATATCTGTGGTGTTGGATAGAAAATGAAAAGCAAGGAATAGTGGTCGCGGGGCCTGCCCCAAAGCTTTGTGTTGTCTTTACCATGGTAACAGGGTAACAGCAGAGGGGAAGGGTTGAAAACCCACACGGAGAACTGAGAAATGCCTGCTCCAAATATATAACCAGCCCAGTGCAGAAAAGATCAGGGCTTCAGAGGTCTCTGCTTCTATCTCTGGGGAGGGGAGGGCAGAGGGACTCTAGAGATGAGTGGGTGAGTCCTGTACTAGGTACACCGGACACTGCCCACTACTTCGGTTCAGCATGGGCCAGACCTATGGGCAGATGACTGGTCAGCTACTTCAAGGAGCTCCTGGCCTAGCCTGGCCCCCTGCCTGTCGCATACTTCTGCCTCCCATTCGGCCCCCAAGATCAACCGAGGTTCCTAGGGGAAGCCTGCCTGTCAGGCGTGGGCACAAAAGGCTCAGTTCCAGCATGATCCCTGGGTACACAGGTATGTACACAAATATGAACAGTTGCCCCATCCCTGAATGTGTGTCTCAAACTCTAACAGAATCTTCCTTGCTCCCTGCGCACCCAGGCTTTGTCCCCCAGGCCCAGTTCATCTTTGCCAAGAATTGCAGCCAGGTCTGGGCTGAGGCTCTGAATGATTTTACTGAGTGGCATGAGGACCAAGGGAGTCAGGAGCTGCCAAAGGAGGTCAAGGGAGAAGGTGTGGAGAAAGACCAAGAGCCAGAGCCAAAGCCAAAGCCAGAGCCAGAGGTGGAGGAGCCAGAGCTGGGGCAGGAGGCAGGACAAGTGAGACTGAGAAGGCTGGGGGTCGGAGGTGGGGTGGGGAGTGAGTGTGGTGGGAGTGGGGAGCCTTACCTCTGTGTAGGCTGGGGACATGGGCTTGACTGCCAGCTCCACCTCCCTGGGAGCTGTGTGAGAGCACAGGGGCTAAATATGATAGCCCCATTTTCCTTCTGTCAACTTCCCTCACAAGGCTTCCCCCTATTCGATGGATGACAGAGATCCTCACAAGTTCTTCATGTCAGGTGAGGGGAGGTGGGTAATGACCAAAGGTGTGGGGAGGCCCCCAGGAGGTCCTGATCCAGTATCCCCATCCCCCCAGGTTTCACTGGTTATGTGCCCCGTGCCCGCTTCCTCTTCGGCTCCAGCTTTCCTGTGCTCACCAACCAGGCACTGCAGGAATTTGGACAGATGTACTCACGGGGCAAAGCCCAGAAGGGTCTCAAACATCTCCCCCCACTTTCAAAGACCTACCCTCAGAACCTGGGCCTTTTACCTAACTATGGGGGCTATGTGCCAGGTTAGGATGGCCCCAAAGGGAGGCTTTGGGGACTGAAATATTTGTGCGTGTGTGTGTGTGTGTGTGTGCGTGTGTGTGCGTGTGTGTGTGTGGAGGTGGTTTGGGGGATTGGAACTAATAGATATGGGGGACCTCAGATCATGTAGTTCAGCTTTATAATTGGGCAGAAAAGGAAACTGAGGTAGCTCACAGTGGAAAATTGGCCCAGATTTTGGAGGGCAGCTTGGAGGGTCTAGGCAACAGGCAGAGAAATAAATGGCTTTTCCATGGCACTGACTACATGTGACAGACTCTCTTGGCCACACAGGGTATAAGTTCCAGTTTGGCCGCACATATGGGCATCTCACCCATGATGCTCTGGGCCTCAGCACCTTCCAGAAGCAGCTCGTGGCGTAGGTACCTGGACTTCAAGTTCTCTCCTCCCTTTTCATGTATTCCAGCCATCCTTTTGGAAGAGAGAGAGATGGGCTGGAGGGTAGGGGGAGGCACAAAAAGAAAATGTTTTGGAGGCCAAGCACCTTTTTTATTAATAGGTGTAATAAATAAATAAATAAATACATAAACAGAAGCCTGGGCTCCTCCTCCCTCTTTTGACCACCAGGCATTGGCCACAGCCTATTTACATCTGGGAGCTTAGGGATCTGGCCCCTATATTGTCACCCATCATCCTCACTACCTGGCCTAGGGAGCCCTGCAAATGGGCCTTCTGGTCACCTCCATCCATGAGGACATGCTTGTCTGTACCCACGGAAAGGCTGGCCGAAATGGGCCAGGGAAATCCTGGCAGCCCAGTGCTGTGTCCCTTCCCTCCTTTCCTGGGTGGAGGTCTGGGCAAAGTCATGGGACAGTTAAGGGGGAGTAATTAATACTGAGCACAGGAATATGTGGCCCCAGCTCTCAGTCTGACCTCTGCAGCCAAGCCAGAGGGCTTGGGAAGGACTCTCAGGCTCTGAGTCTGGGGGTTATGAGGGTCCCTGAGGTCACCAGCATGCACAGGGCCTCAGTTTTGGCTGCTTCCAGGAGTTGAACTTGGAGTTGGGGTCAAGGTCACATAGGCCAGAGGTACCAGGCCGGTGTCAGGGCCACGGCTGCAGCGCAGCCAGTCTCCTCCGGCAGGCCCCAGCACTCGAAGGATGTCTCCCTTGTGGAAGCTCAGCTGTCCAGGGCCTGTGGCCAGATGGTGGCACAGTGCCTTTACCTCGCTGGGGAAACAACAAATGGAGGTTAGAGAAATGCCACCCAAAACCAAACTCAGCCCCCAGCCCTTCAGTCTCCCAGGGCTCACCACGGAGGCTTGGAGGGCAGGGCTGGAGAATGTGGCTCCTGCATGCTCTCCTTGGGCTCTGGTTCCCTGCGGACACCTACTGTCTGCGCCACTAGTTGGAACACGGACTTGTCCAGACTCAGCCAGTCGGAGGGTAGCCTAGGGGATAGCAGTCGGGGCTCTGTCTGTCTGTGCCCTGGCTTGGATCAGGCTTCCCCACTCCCTCTGTCTACACCATGGGCTGCCTCTCACCTGTTTGTGGGCCGGACCTCGCGCTGAGCCTTTCGGGACCCAAAGAGGTGTCCCCACTTGATGCCCCCAGGTGAAGGCCCGGAGGCTCCGTCCTCACTTTCTGCTGGGGGGGCAGTAGACCCCTCTCTCTCCCGGCTGTGTCTCAGCTCAGCCAGCACAGAATCAGGGGGGCTCCCCATCCAGAAGGGCCAGCCCCTGTCCTGGCCAAAGGTCTCTTCAGAGGCAGGACAGGCCTCAGCTCCCTCCACTACTCCCTCTCGGGGGGGTGGCCCCCCACCTCCTGCCCCCCTTTTTTTCTCACTGCTGCTGCCACTGCAGCTATTGTTGCCACCACGGGGGAACCTAGAACCCTCAGTGGAGCCATCGATGTAGACCTGGGAGCTCTGCATGAGCTGGTACCACCAGCCAGCCTGCCCACTTCGGGCTCTGCCACGCCCTGAGCCCGAAGAGGCTGCCTCTGCCACCTCTTCTTCCTCCTCTTCTTCCTCCTCATCTTCTCCACCTTCTGGTGCGCCCACACCTTTCACCCGTTCCCCATGGGCTGTGTTGTCCATGTCTCCAGGGCCCTCCTGGCCCCGGGCCCGAGCCAACTGCAGCGTTGAGTGGGCGGACAGCAGTAGGTCCTGGGACACACGCAGCAGTTCCTTGTGCTGCCGCTGCTGCTGCCCACTTTGCAGCAGCCGGTGCTGGAAGAGCAAGTCAAGGCTGAAGGGCAGCAGGGCCAGGGGCTGTAGCAGCAGCAGCAGCTCCTCAAAGAGGCCAGGGCACACGGTATGCGCTGCACTCAAGAAGCCCCACGGCTGGTAGTGGGTCTGGATGATATCTAGGGGAGAAAGAGAGAGGGACTGAGCCACACAGGAAAACAGAGCCTGGCCTGGGGTGGGCCTTTGACAGGCATCCTGGGCAGAGCCACTGCACCATGCTGCACAGGCTGTGGACTGTGCCTTTTAGAGGTACTACAGTGTAGACGATTCCTGACGCAGTACAGTGCTTTAACTCCACAGCCTTAAGTGACAGCCCCGAGTCCAAAGGAGAGAGGTGCTGGGCTTCCTGGCCACCCTGACTTCCAGACTGCCTGAGTATCCTGCTGACTGCAAGGCTCTAACACAGCAGAAGCTGGGGAAGGACTTGGGTAGAAGCCCAAGCTTTGAGGATGAAGGCTTGTGTGGTTCTCTTCTCCAACGGTAGCATCTGAAAAGACAGCTGTGCCTCCCTCTTTTGAGCCTGTGAGGTCTGGCCTATATTGAGCTTGCAAGATAGGGCAGGGTTCTGGGCATTACCTTCGTGGTTATAGAGGTGATTAAACCAGAACTCCAGGGACCGGATGCTGTAGGGAGATAGGTGAAGAGAGTTGAGTCTTATGTGGACATAGCCAGATAATAAGGTACAAAGGAGACAGACACAGGGATCAGACACAGTACAGAATATAGGTGAACATCTCCCTTCTATGGAAGGGATGCTACCTCATTCATTTGATGTCATATAGTTCTGAAAAGTCAGTAAAGATGTAGGGAGGGGGTGAACATGTGATTCACAAACCAATCACTTCTTCCTAGAATAGAGTCATCTTGCACAAAACCCAGGAAGTCAGGGCAGCTACTGAGTGACAGTACAGAGCCAAAGGGGGTGACCTGGGCCCATACATGAGAAAGAAGAATACAATGACCTGGGTCCCAAGGTGGACTTAGGGTCAAGCAGGATTTGCAAGCAGTGCTGGCATTGAGAGGATCACGGTTTACAATAGCCAGAGAAACTGAGAATCGGATTAATTTCCAAAAAAACCAGATTGTGGATTTGTAAAAGCAGAAGACCATGTTGGTGTCAGTTCCAGAAGGTCGTGGGTGTGGTGGGAAACCACTGATCTACTGAGAGGCTGTATACAGCTAGGTAGAGAGAAAGTGAGCCTGGGCCTGGGCCACAGACCCAATAGATCCCCCTTTCTGTCTCAGTCTAGGGAGGTGCTTCCTCAGAGGCAGCAGAGCCCAGGGGAGAGGGATATGGCTTTGCAGATCTTGCTGCACCACCACACACTTACTTGAGCAGGCCGAGGATGAAGGCGTTGAAGCGCATGGTATGACTGGTGAGCTCTGGGAATTGGCTGACTTTGTTGTAGAGGCCGTGCAGGACTTTGGTGGATGGGCCTGGGAAGAAGTCAGAGTTGGAGGTCACATGCTCAATCTCTGGAACCCTAAATTCACCCTGGGGTCCCTACCTTGCACCCAGCACTTACCTAGCTGTGTAGAAGCCTCAACCACACTCCACGGCATGTTCTTACGTTGACCGATAATGACATCTAGCACAAAGGCCTTGAGCCCATCCTCCAGCACAGCCCGGACAGCAGGGCACAAGTACTTCAGAACCAGGTGGCCTACATTCGGGCTAACAGAACTGTTCCCCAGCTTTGCCTGTGGATGCAGTAGGGAAGTACAGGAATCATTTGAAGCCCAACCCTAGTCCTCTTTGACCCTCTTAGCCCTCATGGTGCTTCTGTTGTGATCCCCATCCCTAAGTATCAGCTCTGGGTTCTAGATATCTGCAAGAGAGCACGGGAAGGTGGCAGCACAGGGAAGGTGAAGGTCAGCAGGATAGAGCTCGGCTCTCCACAGTTTCTTGCCTACCTTCACCCCAGGATCCCTGCTTGTGCCAAAATGGGCCACGATGAGGTCCACTGCAGTGTTAACAGCTTTCACCAGCCCTGCAAGGGAGAATTTGATGTAACAGGTCCCTGAGCAACTCAGCTAGGACTGAGTCCTCAGGGGGAGAAGGAAGGGCTTCCATACACACATTCTCTCTGTCCCTGCACACGGGTCTCATCTAGGTACCAGGTGCTGGCCACTTTCTATTTTTGCCAGTTCTCAATCCCCTCCTGTTTTCACCTCCCAGCTGGGACCCATTTCAATGATTCCATTGTCAAGACCCTCAAAGTCCTAACTTCCTTTTCCTCTTACTCCAATCCTGGATCAATGTTTCTGTCTTCTCCACTCTGAGACACCAGGCTACTGACTGCTGGATAAAGTCCAGGGCCACTCACACTGGTGACTGACAAGGGTACTTCTCTGAAGTGTGCCTTGTGGAACCTTCAGCTATGCCCTCAAGCTGCCATGCCAAATCTTTACCCCTCTTCTCAAGCCCTTGGTTCTACTTCACCCAGACAGCAGAGGCCACTTGTCATGAATTCCTTCAACTTTCCTCTCCATCCTAAAGACATAACTCTATTACATCTCTCCTCCCTGCCTGCCCCCTCTCACTCCCTTTCCATCTTAGAGGAAGGTGGCTGTTCTCCTTCTTGCCCAAGGTTCTTCCCTCTCCCTAAGCTCTGAATCTCCCACTCTGCCTCTGAAAGGGACTTTAGCTTCCTCTTTCTTCCTCTTAATAGGCTCCTTCCCCTTCAGCCCCTCAATTTTTTCTCCCCATCATCTCACTGAAACTGCTCTCTCTCTTATGGCCCCTTATTTGCTAAACAAAGTGATTCCTTGTCAGTCCGTATCTTATTAGATGTCACCATCACCTTTACTCAAGCTGCTAGGCCCTGTAATAGTTGAATTTCCTCCATTAGAGCATGTGGGCAATTACCTATGACGTGCAGTCTCCCTCACTCAGCTCCTGGAGAGAAGAGACTGAAGCCTGACTCCAAAGCAGCTGACAGCCCTAGCCGGCTTGGCTTAGTGGTTAGAGTGTCGGCCCACAGACTGAAGGGTCCCGGGTTCAATTCCGGTCAAGGGAGCATACCTAGGTTGCAGGCTCAATCCCCAGTCCCGGATGGGAGGCAACCAGTCGATGTGTCTCTCTCACATCGATGTTTCTCTTTCTCTCCCTTCCACTCTCTCTAAAAAGCAAAAGCAATGGAAAAAATATCCTTGGGTGAGGATAATAAAAAAAAGCATCTGATAAATGGCCCTTGCTCACTTGCACTCACTCATGGTACACAGTACACAGACTTCTTGCCCCAATGCCTGTGCTCTCTAATTCCTTCCTGGCACTTGGAATTCTCGGAGGGGGAAATATTCTGGAGGGCCAGACAGCAGGGCAATGGACACAAATAGGTAGCGACAACAGAATTTCTGGCCTGAGCTGAGGGTAATACCCACCTTTTTTCTGAAGCAGGTCAATGGAAATGGCTTCTGAGTTGCCATCTGGAGACAGACAAAACTCAGCTGGAGGTTTCTCAGTCAAGGAAAAGGGATCTTGGAAGTCAGGGCAGGTCAGTTGTAATGGCTTCACTATTTGACCTGGAAAAAAAAGTCAATCTCAAGAACTTTCTTTCTAAGAGTTGCAGCTCAGTTACGTGACTTTTACCCTCTGAGACATGTTCCTTTGGGACTGACGCCTTCTCTAGCCCTTCCCAGCTATGGCAGAGCTGCTCTGGGTGTACTGGGGACCTGGCCCACACACCATTCAGCCGGCAGTTCAGGTGGCCGGCAGCACCAAGGGAGCCAGGGAATTCAAAGATGGGGTTCCTTCGGGCCAGCCGAGCTTCCTGTGGCCTTCGGTCTAGGCTGCCTGACAAACCAGGTGGCCCTAGTGGGTTCTTCCTCCTGTATTCCCGCCACTTGAGCGCTTGAGGGGATAGGTGGTTGGCTGAAAGCAGAACAGATTAGCAGAAGAGACAGGCAAGAATTAGCAGGAGACAGCATTTCATATCCTCCCAGTGGGCCCATATAAAACATGAGGGTTAGGAGTGAGTGCATATTACCCACAGATGCTGGGCAAGGAGATGCAAATATTTTAACCTCTGACCCCAGGCTGGAGTATAAGAAACCATTCAAAGGGTGTGTGTGTGTGTCAAAAGTGTTTGGGGGCAGGCTGTGAAGCTCATACCGTTATTGGGCCTGGAGGCCATGCAGCCTTCACCACCTCCCCGGGCCAGGCTCTCTGCTCGACTGAGGCTAGATCTCCAGGAGCCCAGAGGAGGCAAGCTTCCTGTTCCATGGAGTCGGTACTCAGCCAAGGTCAGTATCTTCTGATCCTCCTTCTGGGGCTGCTGGGAGGTGGCAGGCTGGACAGCAGGACAGGAGAGGCTCCATGGGGGTGAGCTTTCTGTAGCTGTGGCCTGCTCTGGGGGAGGGGAGCACGAAGTAGAGTCAGAAGAGTCGGTGCTGAGCCCAAAGGGGCCAGCACTCCGGATAGGGGAGTAGCTGCCCAGGGGTGATGGTCGTGAGGTCTCTGGCTCAGGCCCAGCTTTCCTGGCACCTCTGTTGGTGGATGCCTGAGACTCCCCTAAAGGATCTGAGGCGGGGACTTGAGCAGTGGGGACAGCCAGTGGGGCAGGCTGCTGTGCACGGCTGCAGCCCGAGAGGCTATAGAGCTGGGAAAGGCTGTGGAGGGCCCGGGCCTTGGCCAACTGCTTGGGGAAGTGGTGCTGGAACACGAAGGGCTGGATGGGCAGCGTGGTTGGCCTCTGCTCCTTGCTGTAGCGAAGGACTGGTCGGCTTTCAGCACCTCCCCCTGTAGCAACATGGATGGAGAAGAAATCAGATGGACAGACACTGAAACCGCATGAGAAGAAGCACAGAAGCAGAAAGGTGATGCTTGCGGGGAAGGGGAAAGAGATGGGCAGGACCTGGGCTGTAGGAATTGAAGAGGGTGTGAGTAATCCAAGTTTGTGGAATATGAATTTCTGCCCCTTCTTTTGCAAAACTTTCCCTATTGTTTATATGATACTGAACATCTCATTCACCCACTCTTCATTTTCTTGGCTTCAAAGGTGGATATACCTTAAGGCTCTATGCTTATATCTCACTTCACACAGTCTCCCTGTGTTATTCAAGTACAATGACTCCTGAATCCACAGTTTTAGCTCCAACCTCATATGATCTCTTGATCATTTTGCTTTAGGGCTTTGCTTTCATTTAAAATTGGCTATTTTAAAAAAGCTCATTCATCACCTTTCTCTTGATGACTTCCATTTCTGTCAGTGGGTGGCAGAACCACTGTTTTCTTGTTTCTAAGGCCCAAAGACCTGGAGTCAGAGTCACAGATCTCCAGGGTCAAGATGTTATTTACTTCAAGCTTTCACTCAGCATCCCCTATCCCATCCAAGTCGGCACATTTCGTTCTTGAGCAAATCTAACCATAATAAAATATTTCTTTACTTGCAGCCAGAATCAGCCTTCTGTCACCTGCTGGCCCCACTCCTACTCTTTCATGATCCAGGCATTGGAGCCTGAGAGTCCACATCTGCTCCCCCTACACACATATGTATTTCCCAAGAGTGGTCCTCTTCTGTTCTTTCAGCCAATCTTCAGGTCAATGTCCCTCAAAACATGGGGTTCAGAACTAAACGCAAAACTCCTGTCACTCTGTCTTTGTGCATGGGTTGTGCTTCTAATGAAACACTGTGCGTACTGTAAATATCTGAATGAACACAAGGTGATGCTATAAGCAGCCACACAGCCTACAACCCTAGGTGTGGCTCACTAGCACAACCATGTGAGGCAGAAATTCCATCCTTACTTGACAGAGCAAGATACTGGAAATTCAGAGATTAAGTCATTTGCCCAAGGTCACACACCTAGGAAGTGGCAGAACTAGAATTCTGCCTAAGCCAGAGTCTGACTTTGAGGTGGATGTTCTCTTTACCACACTGCACTACACATGAAATGGTATCAGGCTAGGTTTTCCTGTCTCTCATCTTTTCCCATTCATTTACTTCAGTGAGTCTCAAGGGGATGGTGATCACAACCCCATTAGGGAGGTGTTTCAGAATCACTTCCAGGGGACATTTTCAAACAAGACCCTCCTGCCATCCCGTCAGTGCTTAGAGAATAACCTTTGTCATTTTCCCTTGCTCACTAGACTCTAGCCATACTTCCTTCGGTCCTTAACATGCCAAGTTCATTAACATTTCGGAGCCTTTTGCACCTGTTCTTCTTTCGGCCCAAAATTTTCTCATCATTCAGGCATCAGCTCAAACATCATCTTAGTAAGACCTTCTCTGACCACCCCAGCCCCTCTGGCAAGTCACGCTTCTCATTACCTTGTTGTATTTTCTTTTTAGCATTTTTTTCACTATCAGAAATGATCTTATTTGTTTATTATCTATGACTTCTTGTAAGGGCTCCAGGGTTTTTAAAACTGTTCATTGCTGTATCCCCAGTGCCTAGAACACAGCCTTGTATATAGTAAGTACCGAACAGAGATTTGTTAAATGAATGAATCTCCACTGAACCTTTGGTTAAGGCTAGCCTCACCACATCCAAAATCTTCTTATCAGTTGCTTCCTAAAATACCAATTTTATTTTATCCCCTGTGGCCACTATTGCCCACAGAAAAAGGTCGAATCTTCTCAGTCAGCTAGGTGTCCACACTGACCGCAGATTAGGCTTCTCTGCCCTCAAAGTTGCACGCCTGCCGCTCTCGTTCGCACGCCTCCTCCCACCAGTCCCATCTTCAAGATGCTGCCTTTCCTGCCGGCAATGTCTTCCTCCTTTCCATTTATTTCAATGTCAAATTGCAAGGCTGAGCTGACCCCTGGCTGTCAGATTAGGTCCTCCCAACCCTCCCTTTATTATACACTTCCTATATAAAGAATGTTTGAATTAGAGTTTTTACAAATCCTCCCTGCTAAGGTCCCGGGACAGGGTTTGAGGCCCAGGAGTAAGATGAGGGAAGGGTGTGGGGTGGGCTATTGTGGGGAGTGGGTCTCGGTTCTACTCTCAGGGAATAGAGAGCAGATTTTTGCACTTTTCTATGTGACAGCCCTAAAGAAAACTGGAGACAGAGACCACATTCATCCACGCCTGCTCTTCTGTAGGTGACATAACCCCAGTCTCTCAATATCTTCTTAAAATGGAGGGCTCAGAACTTCCAGGTGAACACTAACTGGTTCAGAGGGGTGGAGGGGACTATCAACTCCTCCCTTCTCAAGTCTATGTATAAATCCAGTCATTTTAACTTTGGATAGCCCTTCAAAACTGCTGATTCATTCTGAGTTTGCAATCAATTAAATATCCCAAATAACTCAAGCACAGGTCACACATCAAACTTCACATTGGTCCCTGCTTTGTTGGTTCTTTCCAGATTAGGTAAGATCCTTCTGAATCTTGATTCTGCTGCTCAGGATCTCAAAGAGGTCTCAGCTTCTTTTGTAATTTATGACTTCATTGAATTGTCACACACTTTTTGATTAAAACAAACTTTTTTTTTTTTTTTTAATAGAATCAAGAGAAGAGCTCTGTGGTAGGTCACTGGAGACTTATGGAACAGCTCACCATCTCGATATGAAAAGTTTTACCTGATAGAAAAAACTTTTTATGTCTCTCCTTTCATCTCCGACCAGGATTGTTCTTGCCCTCAGAATGCCAGCCGCAGGATCCCCTGTGTCTAGATACACACACCAGACACTGCAGTCTAAGGGAGTAGGCTCCAAAGAACTGGCTAATCCCTGCTGTTTCTGACCCCCATCTTCCCTAGAGCTCCCCCTTCTATCCCCTCCCTCAAGGGCAGCTCCTCTGTGTGTGTTAAGGAGTGTGAAATCTGCTGGACTACGTCTCCTGAATGGCAGCAATAATACTATTTATGGTTTTTAACCCCTTTCCTTTGATAAGCCAAGAGACCCAATCTAAGGCTACATACAGCACAGCAAATTCCCCTTTGTCTCCTTTCCCCTTCCTTCCACACCCTCTGAGATCTGGCTTTCACCCTCACTGCTCCCGAATGTTGCTTTTAGGATTATTAGCCTTACTCTTTGTGATTTCCCTTCAGAACTAGTTTGGCTGAACCTCTTTTTGAAACTTTCTCCTCCTTTGGTTCTGCGACTTCACTCTCTCCTGGTTTTCCTTCTATTTTCCTGCCTAATTCTTCTTAGGCTCCTTTGAGGGTTGATCTCCTCACCCTTAAATCATGGTATCCCCAGGGCTCTGTCCTTGTTCCCTTTATAGCTCCATACATTCTCCCTGGATGCTCTCATCCATTCACAGTTTGAACTACCACTTTTATTCTGATGGCTCTCCCATCGTGGTAGTCTCCTGACCTCCAGGGGTCCTTTCTAATCTACCTTTCACCCAAACAATCAGTGATCTTTCTAATATGCAAATAAAAGCAGGCTAAGCTGTTATAAACAAACAAACAAACAAACAAACAAGCAAACAAACAGGCCTCTTCCCTGATTAAAATCCTTCAGTGGTTCCATCCATATCCCAGTATGGCTATACCCAATTATTTGCAGTTTCTAGGAAGTATCGTTATTCTGCACTTCTGTGATTTTGTGTAGACTATTTTATGAGCCTAGAATGTTCTTACATTCTCCACGAAGCTAATTCCTAATTGTCTTCTAGATCATGCTCGAGTGTAAACTGTGTTAGCAGTCCTCCTCTGGCACTTCAGTCTGATGTAGATCTCTCACACAGGCCAGTCCTGTACGCCACCATCGCTGCATTTTACTTTCCTCTTTCCATCTTTGGTCACAATTCCTTGAGGACAGAGATTGTCCCTCTCATCTCTCTATCATCAGCACCCACTTATCAGAGACTTTTTAAAATCACTACTTAAATTGTATAAAATAAATAAGGAAAGAGTTGGCCTAGGAGGCCTAAAAGTCAAGTGTCAGCTCTCAGGCTCTTTGAAGAGTGGCTACAATCACTGATCAAAGAATGAACTTCACTGACACTCAGTGTGGTTTGCTTGTTGGACATCTCCCTCGGTTTTTAGACATAACTGTTAAGCACTGCAAATTCCTAAATGTCCCAAATTGAACTCTTGTCTCATCCCTTTTCCAGTAAATCTAATTCTGTGTTTATAGTTCCTAATCATGTATCATCATCTTTCCAGTTATCCGGGCTTAGAATCACAATCTTCTGAGTGTTTCCTCTCCCCACAGATCAAAGTCCTGTTGTTTTATTTCCTCCGCATTTTAAATCCTCTAACCTCCTTCTCCCCTTTACAACTGTCAGACATGCCCTGGACTGGAAAGATGATTGGTCTAGGCTGAGGAACCTCTAGTGGTATGGATGGGGTGGTTGGCAGGCCCTATCACTGAGGAGGCCATGAAAATATCCTGGCATTCTCCAGCCTCTAGGTTTCTTACCGTCAGCTCTAGCTCTTGCATCCCTCTGGGTATGGCTGTTGGCTGGGCTCCCTGGGAGAGCAGGGCCTGGATCCATCAGCTGCGCCAGAGGGCCTTGCCCAGCAGCTCTGAGGACAGCAGGTGACATCTCACTGGACTGGGGGCCCTGATAGACCTGGGTGGACCAGGGTTCTGGGCCAACTAAGTCCATGCCTGGCCCCAAGGGCATGGGTGGTAAGCTATGGCTACAGTGAGTACCTTCATCTAGTGGGCCCACCCTATCTTGTTGGGCTTCTTGAATGGGTGAGAACTCTTGGGAGGAGTCCCCAACGCTCACTCGAAGTGGGGGGGAGCCCGAGCCTGCAGCTTTCTTCCGGACCTTTGCAAGCTCAGCAAAGGAGGTGACCCGCTTAGGTGGGGAGCTAGGCCCAGCCAGAGCTGTAGGGCCCTCACTCAGGCGCACCGGGCAGCTCAACATGCGTTCCAGCGAGCCCAGGCGGACAGGGGGGCTATGCTCCAGGCTGCGATCATAGCTTCGAGAGCGCTGACGTCCAGTGCCAAAGTTGGGGGGTGAAGTATTAGTGTATACTTGCCCCTCAATCACAGTGGGGTCTATGGGAGCTGCAGCTTCCACAGGCCCCACTTGTTCCTCTTGTTGGGCTTCTGGCTTCTGGAATAGATAATACTCAGAGGGCTGGCTAGGGCCAAGGTCTGGGCCAGAGCTGGGTACAGGACTTATCTTGGTGTGTTCCTCAGAGCAGCTGGTGATGGAAGAGCCAGCAGGGCTTGGGGATGATTGGGAGGACAGATCACAGGTGACAAGTTTATAGTAATTCTGTGTGGCCACAACAAGACGGGCCTGGCTCTGGAAGCAGGCTGTGAGGTCAGCCACAGCTGGGCAGGGCTCACAGTGTGGGCGGTAGGAGTTGCAGTTGGCATCGAGCTCAGGAGATGAGGCATGAGGACAACCATAGCCTCCTTCCCTTCCTCCACTATCAGGGTGGTGGGACTCACAAGACATCTTAGACTCAGCTGGGGAGGGTTGCAGGTCCAGGTAAAAGGCGCCAGGGTCTGAGTGGCTGCAGAAGGAAGAGTCGCTGCAAGATTGTGGGGCAGAGTTGAGGTTCGCATGGGAGTTGCCATGCATCTTGTTGTAGAGAGTGCTGAAGGTGACCAGTACACCATCTGAGCTGTTGCAGGAGGAGTCACTCACATAGCCCATGGACTGGTCAGCCGCCTCAGACTGACTGGATGTGCTACTGCACTGGCAGTGCTGGGGTCCTGAGCCTGAGCAGCCAGGGTTCCTTGGGGATTCATCTGAACTGAGCTTCCATTCCTGGTCAAAGGAAAAGCCAGAGGTATCACTGGCTCCACCTCCACTGCCACTCCCACCAGGTCCCCCACACTCATCCAGCTCCATGGTCTCTGTTTCCAGCTCTGGCCGGCAGCAGTGGTTAGTGCTGCACTGCTGGATATCCAAGGTGGTCACCGGCTCCTGTTCCTGCCCCTCCACCACTCCAGCCCGATTCTGTGTTGTCTCCCATGGCTTGCCCACTCTGGGGCCAGGTGGTGGCAGCTGGAAAGAGGGTAGATGGAAGGTGGGCTGGCCAGCTCCATGCAGGTGGAAGGACTGCTGGGTGGCACTATCACCAGTGCTGTCATCATATAAGTCACCAAGTCCTGGCTCAGCCACACCCTCTTGCAGCAAGAAGGGATTATGTCGTTTAGGGGCCCCAGGGCCTCTTCCATCCCGACCCCTGTTCTTGGTGTTGCTGTCTGCAGACCGTGCAGATCCCCCTGGAGCAGAGTGCAGACTGTTGTATAGCAGGGAGTCAGCTTGTCCTAGGTCTTGATCAGGCTGGGTTATGCCTAGCTCGGGTGGGCAGAAGGGGTTGGGTCTTGTGCTCCCACTACCCCCACTTGCCCCCCCACAGCACTGCCTGTCTGGGACTTGACAGTGTACCAGGGGGATGTGGTGGACGATGAGGGTCTCTCCAGTCAGCTTTGGGGGACTATCCATTCTGGAAAGTTCGAACAAGGGCATCAACAGCACCAGACACTGCCCCCGGAGCCCGATGGGGCAGAACACATTTCATTAGGAGAGCTTGGCACCTGGAGAGAGAGGGAAAGAAAGGGAAGCTAATGTCACTTCCCTGGAAGTCCGGGACATGCCCTTCCTCATAAAACTTTCAGATGGGGAAGAGCCCAAGAGGAGGAAACACTCAAAGAGTCAAGATGGAGCTTGATAACACAGCCGGATAGGAAAAGGGGTATCCCAACACACTTTCTGCATCATACAGGTCCAGCTCTTGAGTTCCCCCTTCATTTTAAGTTTGCCATGCATCCACTGTGACAAAAAGCCAGGCCCCTTTTAATGCCACATATGAAGATCTGGGGATCTCAGGGACAGCATTTTCTTCTCTTTCTTTTTTTATTTTTTTTAATCCTCACCTGAGGATATTTTTTCCATTGCTTTTTCAGAGAGAGTGGAAGGGAGAGAGAGAAAGAGAGAAACATCGATGTGAGAGAGACACATCTATTGGTTGCCTCCTGCACACACCCTGACCGGAGCTGGGGACTGAGCCTGCAACCGAGGTATGAGGTAAGTGCCCTTGACTGGAATCGAACCCAAGACCCTTCAGTCCGTGGGCCAACACTCTAACCACTGAGCCAAACTGGCAAGGGCCTTTTCTTCTCTTTCAAGGACCCTGTTCTTAGCAGTAAACAATGACTAATCCCGAGTACAAAAAAAGTATGAATAGTGACATAACTGAGAAAACACCACTAGGATGTTTGATGGGGTACTAGGCACTGAGAGGATAGAGACGACTTGGACACAGCTAGAGCACGGAAGTTTACAGATGAGGAGAAAAATCACAAATTCTATATCAGGTCCTCATAGCAATAAGCTATAATTTTGCAAGAAAAGTATTTTTAGGTAAACTCTATCGTTTGACCCCTATGTCATCTCAGACCCCCTTCCTCCTCCTCTGAGCCCTAGAATACTTGTCCGTCTCTGATGGCTGTGGGCTAAGAACCCCCTCTCTCCCTACTACTGCACTGAAGCTTCTTGAATGCAGAGACCAAGGGGGCCATTAGAGTGACTGCAGGTATGGCTGATGCTAACCTCTTCCTTCTCAGTGGAGGTGGGGTCTATTTTTATCTCCTTTCTATCACTCTAGCACAACATCACATAAGGCCTGGCAAACATAAGAGACATAATATAGTCTTAATATTTATCTAGCTCAGGGTACAGATCTTCTGAAGCATCCAAATTCTGCTCAGTTTTAGCCTAGAACTTTCACTATGGGGGTCCTCTAGAAAGTCTTCTCTTCCCAGTTTTACCTCTGATAGGCTAAGGTAAAGTTCTCTCTTGTTCAAGGTCTCCTGGCTCCAAGTACACAGAGGCCATTGTGAGCTTCTCTGGTCTTCTGGCCAGACTAGGCAGAATGGCCTCCTCAAGTTCTAGTCTCCTGTGCTACCAAGTTCAGATCCTGCCAGTCTTGACTTGCTCTAACTCCTCATATCCAATTTCCCCTAATTTACCCATTTCTCTTCCTTCCTTTTTTATTCCTGTCGTTTTCCTTTCATCCACCATGAGTCTAAATCCCCTATTGCCTAAGTTCTTCCTCATTCAGTTGAACTCTTAATGTCATCCATTTTTAAAAACTTAATTAATTTAGATCATAGGATCACAGCTCTTCATGTAAAGTCCAATAAAGAGCTAGGCAAGTTCATACTCAAGGGAATGAACAGGTAATACACAAGATAAAAAATTCAAATGGCTAATAAATACATGTATGAGGGGCACAGTATTAAAATATAACTATATGTGTTAGGTTAAATTACATTAAAATTCAAAAGCAAGTATTTGGCATCTTTCTTCTTCCTTTCTGAGAGGAACGCTCTTTGCCTTTGTGTGTGGATAGGGGTAGTGAGTAGATATGGAGGAAGGCAGAAACTAAAGAGGCTAAACCGAGCTATAAGATTAAGAGATATAGAAGTGGGAATAAATCTTCGTTATCTTGGATTAGGTGATGGTTTCTTAGATATGACACCAAAAATACAAGTGACAAATGAGAAAACAGGTAAAGTTACAATATGAGCCAGCAATTCTACTCCTAGGTATATACCCAAGAGAAATGAAAACATGGAACAAAAGCTTGTATACAAATACTCATAGCAGCATTATGCATAGTAGCCAAAAAAGCAGGAACCATACAAATGTCCATCAACTGATGAATGGATAAACATAATGTGGTATATCCATGTAACAGCATATTATTTAGCAATAAAAAGAATGAAATACTAATACATGCCACAACATGAACGAACCTCAAAATGGTAAGTGAAAGAAGACAGTCATAAAAAGCTTCTTTGTATGATGTCATATGAGTCCACTTACATGAAACGTCCAGAAAAGGCAAATCGACAGAAACAGAATGTAAATTAGTGATTGCCAGGGACTGAGATACTGGGATGGGGAGTGACTGCAGACGAGTATGGAGGTTCTTTTGGGGGTGATGCAAATGTTCTGAAATTAGACAGGGGTGATGGTTACGCAAGTCTGTGAATAAAATCAAAACTACAGAATTTTATGGTATGTCTTATCTCAATTTTATAAAAGGGTGAATTTTATGGCATATAAATGATAACTTAATAAATCTGTTATTTAAAACATTTTTTTAAATGGGAAAAAAGGATTAGTGCTTATGGGAAGAGGGAAGGAGAGGTGAGGAAGGGAACCAGAGTTGAGCGGTGGAGGATACTGAGCATTTGCAGAGACAAAGTGAGAACAAGGAAAAGGAAGAGCAGCCTCCTTAAAGTGTGGGCTTTTGTAGAGAGAGATAAAGTGGATTTTTGGAAAGTTTTGCTTTGAGGTACATGAGATAATTTTCTCTTCATTCCTCCTATCTCTTGTATTCCTTTGTGGAGAAAACTTGGGGCTCAAATACATATGGCACAAAGATAACAGAAAGTTGGAAACACCCTAAAATTCCAATAATAGTCAATTTAAAAATGTACAAAACAGAGTATCATTAAAATACTGTGTTAATATGATTAATGACTTGAGAAAATGTTCACAAAATATTAAGTGAAAATAGCAGATTACAAACAGTACATACAGTCTGACACCATTTTTGTAAATAAATGTCTATATCTGTCTTAGTCAGTTCAGGCTGCTATAGCAAAGTACCTCCGACTGGGTGGCTTATAAAAGGCAACATTTATTTCTCACAGTTCTGGATCAAGATCAAGTCCAAGATCAAGAGCATGGTTGCGTTCTCATGAAAGTCCTCTTTCTGGTACATGGCTGGCATTTTCTTGCTGTGTCCTCACAGGGTGTAAGGGACAAGGGATCTCTCTGGAGCCTGCTTTATAAGGGCACTAATCCCATTCATGAAGGCTGTGCCCCCATGACCTCCCAAAGGCCCCCCTCTTACTCTCAATTACCTTTGGGGGTTAGGATTCAACATATGAATTTTGGGGGACACAAACATTCAGACCATAGTTGCATGCATGAAGAAAACTCAAAAGCACATGCAACAAATGTTAACAATGCTTATCTCTGTTGAGTGATTTTGGATTATTTTAAATTTTATTCTTTTGTTTCATCTGTATTTTCTAATTTGTATATAATAAATATCCATTATGTACATATTTTAAACAGTTTTTTCCTTTAAACACCACAGATACCACGGTTCAGGGGTTAGGGAGGGGGTTTCCCCTTATATACGGTACTAGGTTTCCCTAGAATCCAGGCCATAATCCAAGGTCTGAACTAAAAGTAGCATAGAGAACTTTCTTATACATATAGCAGTAATTTTGAGAGTACCTATGGGCTACAGCCATCACTTGATCTGCAATGAATACTCCCCCCCCTTTAACCACCGTTTTCAAGACGCATTCACAAGTATACACACATAAGAATTTATGATTCTGACACATTAAACTATTACTGGGTCATACATGCATTCAAATGAAAAAACATAGTGACATACAGAGTCTAGAGAGAAAGCTGATCCTCTCAACCAAGGTAAGGAACAAATGGATATGGAAGGTGATGAACAACCTTTGGCTGGAGGGAGCTGACACCCTAAAATTCCAATAATAGTCAATTTAAAAATGTACAAAACAGAGTATCATTAAAATGCTGCGTCAATATGATTAATGACTTGAGAAAATGTTCACAAAATATTAAGTGAAAATAGCAGTTGTATTATAATGTCATGTGACAGTTGTATTATAATGTCATGTTTACATATCTGTCCCCCACACTAGAGTATAGTTCCTTGAGGTCAAAAACTATGCTATAGTCAACTCTCTGTCCCTAGAACCTACACGTGGTGCTTGGAACGCAGTAGGTGCTTGGTTATTTGTTGACTCCTATTTTTACCCAGTTAAAAATTGACTTGTCTTTTTTTAAAATTGAGTTTAGGAATTTTTAAAAATTAATTTTGGATTTAAGTCTTCTGTCAGATACATGTCTTTTTTTTTGTATCTTCACCCGAGGATATTTTTTCCATTGCTTTTTCAGAGAGAGTGGAAGGCAGAGAGAGAGAGAACATCGATTTGAGAGAGACACATTGACTGGTTGCCTCCTGCACGTGCCTAGACTGGGGCCGGGGCTTGAACCTGCAACCCAGGTACATGCCCTTGGCCGGAATCGAACCTGGGACCCTTCAGCCTGCAGACCGTTGCTCTAACCACTGAACCAAGCTGGCTAGGGCAGATGTATGTCTTAAGAGTATTTTCTCTCACCCTGTGGATTTGCCTATTTATTTTTCTTAATGGTTGTTTTTTTTAAAACTAATAGAAGTTTTTAATTTTATGAAGTTCCATTTATCTTTTTTTTCTTTTAAGGTTAAAGCTTTCTATGTCCTATCTAAGAAATCTTCGCCAATCCCAAGACCATAACAAAATTTCCTGATTTCCCCCCTAAAAGCTGTCCAGTTTTAACTTTTCATTTAGGTTGTATTAAATCCTATTCTAAGTATAAAGGTCTTTCACTAGTTGATTTCATTGTATTTTATATTTTTGTATCTCCAGGGGTCTTATTCCTTCCTGATCTCCAAACAACCAAGGGAAATACCTGCCAATCATTCCTCCACGGACAACTCTAGTTCAGCTAACTAAGGTGAAGTCCTGTAGGCATCTCATGAGATGTTGTACTCATGCCCTGCCCCCTGCTCAAACTTTCACAGGCACATTTTTATGTATGTCATCTCACTGATCCTCACAAGTCACCAAAGTGGACAGAACCACTTTCATTTTAAAAAAGAAGGAAATCTACACTCAGAAAAAAAGATGACTTGCCTAGGATCACTCAGTGAATAAATGACAGAATTAAGATGGAACTCAGGAATCCTAACTTTTGACCTTTTTTCTTGATCAGTTAAGAATGTAATGAGAATATATTGTGCAGGTGACTTGATTTCAAACACCACAGAGCACATTTATCGAGAGCACATCTCTTTGACTTCTTTCCTGGGAGTGACTTGTTTGTTCCATAACAAGACAAGTTTAATACTGTGGCCCATGAGCTCTAATAAAGGCGAAGAGAAAACAAGAAGGTGGAAGAGCTCTTTTCAGACTCTTACATAATTTGCATTTACCCACTACTCTGATCCTACTGAACCTTTCCTGTTACTGCCCCATGCTCTAATAACACTCTCCAAGCCCACCTCTTGCCCTTGTTCCCATGTCCTCTTGCCCTCACGTCCCTGCCCCAGTCACAGTCCCCCAAACCCTTCCCCCTGCTCTGTAGTTCACATTCTTCAGTGCTTCCTGGGAACTAACACCTTCCTACAACTTCCCAGTATATTCCTTAGCCATATATTTGCATGACGAAGTGGAACTACTGATTCCTATTAGCATATATGTCTTTGACTCCTCCACCAAGGTGGTCAAAGGAAATGGGAATTTAAGGACTTCTTTCTATCTGCTCAGCAATAGGGTAACTCTGGGCAGGAAAATGTTCCTAAACTTCAAAGACAGGTTTCCCCTGTCTTTGGTCACTAGCGTTTTTCTCCTTCCAGGCAATAGAGCCCCTTGCCTCTTTTCTCGGCCCCCTGAAGGAGGGTGGGGAGACAGTGGCACTCAACTGCTCTCCAGCAACCTGACCTTGACCTGGGGTCCCAGAAGGAGCCTCAGTATGACCCATAACCTTTTTCCTGCCAGAGTCCTCTCCTGGGTGGCACTAGAGGGAAGAGAGCAGGAGGGTGAATTCAGGAATACCAGCTTATGCTTAGGGCTCTTCCTGTTAGAAATTTAAGTCTGTATAAGAAGACTGATTATAACAGGTCAGGCGCCCTAGGCATTACAGTGACTGCCACCCCTCGTGCCCCCTACACTGTGGAGCCTCTTGGTCAACATTGTTTCTTACTCCACCCTTACCTGCAGTGTGGTGGCTCCCACAATGCCAGAAGACACGGTATGTGCGTGTATGTGCATGTATGTATATGTGGAGGGGAAGGACGGGCAGCATGCTCCCAGCCCTTCCTCTTGAAAGCCCCCAGATCCCTGCTTGTTCTCCATCATAAATTTACAGTGGCTTTGATGGTGTCTCCTCCCATTAAGCCTTTGTTTCTAGATCAGACCCCCGCCACCCTGACCCACACTACAGCAGCTTCATTAGAAATGCCCAGAAAGGAAGGAGGGGCTCTTCCACTTCTTGGTGTGGGGGGGAAAGCATTAGCCCAAGCTTCTGCTTTTATCCATCCCTGCACCAGAGCCAAAATATATGCATGGATGAGCTTGTCTAACGTTTGCTCTCACGCTCGCGCTCTCTTTTTAGGAAAGGCAAAGCTAACCCTCAGAAGCTAGGGCCCAAATGGTGCTGAGCGGTTACCCTAGCGTCCGTGCCGGCCCCTCCCCCAGCTCGGCCGAGCCATACCTCTGGAAGGAGCCTGGCGCTGAACCCCGGAGCTCTGTTCCTTTCGCTCTCCGACCAAGCTCCACCGTGACAGCTCCAGCTGAGGCACTGTTCCACGGGGCCACACACGGGGGACTAGGCCGATTTCCTAAGATCTGATTTCTGCTAATACAATGGCATCGTTGCTAATGCACGGAGGCTGCGCAATCCCAGCCCCAATATCCCTGCTGCCGCCGCTGCAGCCGCCGCTGCTGCGGTGACGTTGCTGCTGGGGGGGGGGGGGGGGGGAGCGGGCTCGGCCGCCGCACCGCGCTCAGCCTCCCCCCGGCGGTCCCCAGGGCCTTCAGCCTAGGGGAGCGGGAGGGTAGAGAAAGGAGACGGCCTCCGAGGGCAGTCAGTGCTGGAAGATGAGAACTTTCAAGCAAAGGAAATTAGGGAGAGCACTGGACCCAGCACCTCTCTTGTCCTTAAGAGTCTCAGGAAATAGTCTGGGCAGAGGCTTAGAGTTTCCTTCCTTCCTTAGGCCCCTCCTTTTAGATCATAGCCAGAAACCTCTCCCTCCTCTTTTGCCCACTCTGAATGACTTCTTGTTTTCCAGCTTTTTCCTTTCACTGGGATTCCAGACTAGCCTCGGGGTGGAGCCGCCGGCCTGGGACGGGGTTCCTGCAGCCCTGAGGGGAGGCTGCAAGGACCAGCAGTGACACCAAGTTGGGTCTTTATGGGTGCCTGGCTAGACTTAGCACTAGGCTTTCAGGGCGTGCCTCTTCAGAGAGATGGGGTCTGTCTCAGCAAAGAGACTGGGCCATAGGCAGGCTTCTATACACAGGGTGGTAGTGAGCCTTAGGACCAAGTTGGCTGCAGGCCCCTTTCCTAACACAAGGTCCAATTCAGTTCCCTGGATCTTCAGAGGGTTTGCTACTGTTAATGGAGTAGAACCTTCCCCTGTCACTTATATCAGTTTTTGGTCAGAGCTGAGTAGAGTCCAGCTGGGTCTGTGGGAAGGCAGAATCCATTTGGGCAGGCAGAGGGAGTGGGAGGCCTATTTTCTAGAGAAAGGAAGGCTAAGGAAAGGAAGTGGTCTCCTCTAGGTCAGAAAAAAAATATTTTCTGCCTATAGACCTACGGAACCCTCTACCCCTTCCCTCCTTCACCCTCCTCAAGTTCTGGGCCAGTTTTGTGGGAATCAGTAAACAGCAGAGAAGCCACAGCCAGATCCATTTGTACAGTAAGTAGCAGCATGTCTCTGTCTACTTCATGCCACTGCCCCCTGCTGCCACCCTTAAACATAGAGATGGCCTCAAGCTGGGCTTGGCCCCTAAGTACTAGCCCTGCATAGGGCTCCTTCCAGTGTTGACTATCTGGACTCCATGGCCAAGCTGTTGGATTTCAGGTGCCTAGAAAGAAGGCTTGGGTCCTCTGGCCAGGAACAGAGCAGCTACCACACAGGATACAGAAGAGAGAGAGCGTCTTTCCCCTTCTTCTTCTTCTATTCCCTATGAGACTCATGTGCCCACTGATGATATGCTGAGCTGAGCTGAATTGTACAGAGAACAGAAGTGGCTAAAATGCCCAAACCCATCTCCAACCTAGATTTGTTTGAAGAGCCATGGACCCTTGATCCTACAACGCAGGAAACGAGGAAGGGGAGAAGAGAGGGAGGCTGCTGTTCATAAAACCATTTGTGATCCTTGCAGGGAAAGTAAAGGAGTAGAAATGGTGTCACGGTGCTTCCCTCTCCCCAACTGATACAGACCTCAAAGGGTTTTGAAGAAGCAGCTGTAGATTAGGGCAAAGTCAATTTCCATGACCAAGTTCATGGAGTTCTAGCTTCTTATTAGAAGAGCTCTGGGCCCAGGGTCTTTGTCCCTGAAATGTGTGTGAGGCTAAGCCATGCACCACACTGGAGAGCCACTGCTTATGAATGTTTCCAGTGGCCTATAGAGGAGGCGGTAGCTCTCGTACTTGCAGCTCTTGGCTTACTTCACCATGTCACAGACCACAGTCACCTACTGTCCACCTGCTATTGATCTATAGGGCTTCTGATGAAAGATCAAATTATTTTCTGGCTAGAAACAAAATACAAATACTGTCATGTTATAAACCTCAACTGCCTCTTAACTAGTCTTCTCACCTGCAATTTACCTTCTAGTACTGCCAGAGTCATCTCTCTAAAGCACTTTCTTTCTTCAATATGTCGTTCCTCCTGCCCTTTTAATGGTTTCTCATTACTCAGAGAATCAAGTTCAAACTCCTCACTTTGGCTTTCAAAGTCCTCAGTCTTGGTTCTCTACTTTTCTACCCAACCTTATTTCCCATACCCCATCATGTAGTCCTTCAAACCTGTTTCCTAAGCTCATTTCCACTTTGTTCAGACTCTCCTGCCTATTATACTTAGCTGTAGTCAGAATTACCCAATATCTACAAGACCCAGATCAACTCCTCCATCAAATCTTCACTGATCACCCCAGAGCCAGAAATGATCTCTCTGTCTTCTGAACCCATGGCTGCAGATTGTTATTTTACAGACAAGAAAAAAATCCCACAAAAACCAGGGGATCATTATAGGATTCTAACATCAGTCTGTGATAGGTTTAAGGACTAAGTAAGTCATTTCTCACTTGACACGGTCATTTTCTTTTATTTTTGCATTCTTCCTTAATGCCTCTTCTAGACTGCACACTCTAAGTTATATTCACCTTTGTATCTCCAATATTCAGTGCATAGGACAGCATAATTTTTATTTTGCGTTTCCCATAAAACCTAGCACAGTGCTTGCCATACAGGAGGTGGTTAGTCTTATTCAGTGAGAGTAGTCCAAAAAGAGACATTCCTTGAGTGTAAATGAGTGTGTGGTGGGTAGATCTGACTCAAAAGGCTTGGAAGCAAAGACCCCTGCTGTTCTTGTAAAAAGACAAAAAAGGTCTATTAAAAAAAAAGTATCATTAAATATTGGAGGATCACTTCATAAATTATATAAATGTTGAAGCACTATGCTGTACACTTGAAACGAAAATAAAATCATATTGAGAGTCAAAACAATCAAAAAGAAAGCTTAGGGAAAAAAAGAGTAACTCTTCATGACCTTGAGTTAGGCAACACATTCTTAGGCAATAAACCATAGTAAGGTGAACTTCAAAATAATTTAAAACTGCCCGGCCCGGCGTGGCTCAGCCGTTGAGCCTTGATCTAGGATCCAGGCGATTCAGAGTTCAGTTCCTGGTCAGGGCACATGCCTGGTTGTGGGCTTGATCAATGATTCTCTCATCATTGATGTTTCTATCTCTCTCTCTCCCTCTCCTTTCCTCTCTCTGAAATCAATAAAGATATATTTTAAAAAGAAAATAAAAAATAAATAAATAAAAAGCTTTCAGTCTTAAGCAAGAATAAAACAGTGCCTCGTTCATTAAAAAAAACACACAACAATTGAAAACTTTTGTGTGTCAAAGGACATAATCAAGATAGTGAAAACACGACCCACAAAATGGGAGAAAATATTTGCAAATCACATATCTGATAAAGGACTTCTATCCATAATATATTATAAATTCTTATAATTCAACAATAAAAAGACATATAACCCAATTAAAATATGGGCAAAGGATCTGAATACGCATTTCTCCAAAGAAAACATACAAATGGTCAATAGCACATTAAAAGGATTTCAACATCATTAGTTATTAAGGAAGTGCAAACCAAAACTAAAATGAGATACCACTTTACCCTACTAGACTGACTAAAATAAAAAAGACCGACAATAACAAGTGTTGATGATGAGGCAGAAAAATTGGACCCCTCATACACTGCTGGGAGAATTTTAAAATGGCGCAATCACTTTGTCTTTTATCTTAGCCATCACTGGCATGTCAACCCAGGAACCTCAGACAACTCCCCCTTCTTTTGTTTTCAACACCAAAATTCTTTTAAAAATGGACTATGTTAACTTCTTTTTCCTTAACCACTCCTTAAGCACCAGAAGTCTGTCTTCCTGTAATACTTAAACTGTCTAAAGCAGCTATAATTTTTGAACTTATACTATTTGAATTGTCTGACACTTAGCCATCCTCTCCTATTGAAACCTTTCCCTCCCTTTGGCTTCTACACTACCAGTCCTCCTCATTCTACTTCTTAGATCATTCTTTCTTCATTGTTTAATAAAACAATACCTGGCCCATATTTAAATGTAGATTTTCAAGAAGGCTCAGAACTGAGTCTTCAACCTGAGAAAGGTTTAGCCCTTTCCATTATGCTGTTGATTTACAAATCTTACATTCTTCCTGAACTTTCAGAATCAAATCTCCAATAGTCTATTAGATACTTCTTACTATTAACTCAAAATCAACACACCTTAAAGCCAAATTGATTTTTCTACTTGAAATTAGCTTTCTTTGAACTACTAGTAACACAAGCTTAAAAATGTTGAGTCATCTGGACTCTCTCTTCACATTCAAACAATCACCAAGTCATGCTGAGTCTTCCTTCCAAACGTTTTAGGCATTGATCTAATAATTTATTGTGCTTTTACTATATTCTAGCTATTAGGCTAAGCACTTTTTTACATTATCTCATTTAATCCATACAGCCACTCTCTAAGCTAAGTACTATTATCTCTATTTTATGGGTGAGAACTTTGAGGCTCAAGGATATTAAATAATCTTCCTAAGGTAACTCAGTCAGTAAATGTTTCATCTAGGATTCAGATACAGATCTATCTGATTCCAAAGTCAGTGTTCTTAGACCTTATTATATTACCTTTCAAGTTCCTACCCCTAATTCCTATCATCCTAATCCTCACCTGTATTACTTCTCCTCTGAATTGTTATATAGTCTTCTAACTAATTTTCTTGCTTTCATTCTGGCCCTTTCAGCTATCCTATATACTGATATAAGGTTACTCTCTCCAAAGGACTGCCTTCAATATGTCACCCGACTACTAAAAGCTTCCAGTGGCTCCCAACTGCCTACAGGATAATCCAAATTCCTTAATGTGGTGTTCAAAGTTCCTTCCTACTTATTCGACCATGTTCCATCGCATGCCAAGTTTATTCCGAATTCTGTTATCGTGGAAGTCTTTCTTCCGAACTTCTTCAATACCAATTGTCTGTATAACTCATTTGGTTCCAAGCCTTGGGCATTTTGTGGTGTGTTTTTTTTTTTGGTCTCTTGATGACAGCTATTTTTGGAGTGTGGGGCTGTGTCTTATATTTTGATAAGTAATTCTGAGCACAGAGCCTTGACACTTAGTAGGGCATCAGCCATGTTTGTTTGATGAAGCTACTGGATGGCAAGCCCAAGTCAGCTTTCAAAAGGTTAGCTTAGCCTGAGAATAGCATATTTGATGAGAACAAGAGGAAGGAAGACACAAACCAAAAAGCTGAGTCTTAGTAAATAAATCTTCAATGCTGAGATCCTAACCCTCGTTTTTCTCCATTTTCATACTGAGGATGGAAAGATGACTCAGTGGCTGCATTTTCAGTCAGTACTTCCCTACCATTTACTCCCACAGTCATGACCATAGAGCAAAAGTTGCAAAGTGACAGCCTGACAGTCATGTTTTTTGTGTCAGCAGGTTTTATGTAGTTTGCATAATAAAATGTCACCATAAAACTTTTGAATATTAAAAAAAAATCTGAATTTCCAGGTTATCTTACTTGAAAAATCAGAAGAAGTGAACATACCAGGCCCCCATTCCTAGATGGCAACAACCAGCTGGACTTGAAAAGTGGCTGCCCTCATAAGATGGGCATGTGCCCTTCGGTCTGACATGTTCCCACCATTTTTTTAAAATTGATTTGAGAGAGAGAGAAATACTGTTTTTTTTATCCCACTGAGTGATGCAGTCATTGACTCATTCTTGTATGTGTTCTGACTGGGGATTGAACCCACAACCTTGGTGTATCAGGACACTGCTCTAACCAAATGCCCTGCCTGCTAGGGCACCTGCCACTTTTTACAGTCTTTTTTTACCTGGCCAGCTTCACTGGTTCACTTTACTCATTTGCGTTATTTGCCCCAACTCTGTAAAGCATTTGAGTTTACAATCCTTGCCCAGAATAACAGCTATGCTTTTCTATACCACCCTCATCCCAATTTACCTTACATTACCATAATAATGTTCAGTGTACTGTTACTTGGAACAGCAAAAAACTGAAAATATTCTAAATATCCAATAGAAAAATGGATAAACAGTGGTCTAGCAACACAATGGAATATAATGGAACAAAAGAAATCATGTTCATAATGTTTACTGGTATAGAAAAAGGCTTGAAAGAGAATTTAAAAGTAGATATCAAATTATATAGACCTTTGCTACTTGCATTACAGTGAACAAGATGTTAAGGGACTCCCTTGTGCAAAAAACTAAACCTGTATAACATATATTTTAAAAGCATTTCAGGTCTCAGAGAAAATAGGAGAAATTTCCAAGTCTGCTCCCCCACCCCCCAAAAGGGGAAAAAGTCATGAGCAGGGGGTAAGTAAGCAACGGGGAGGACCAGAGTTGCCTATGGGCCAATTTCCCAAGCATTCTAATATGTGTGGTCAGAATGACATGCCTTAGACCACTAAAAGGGCGTGGTAGCTAAACCTGAGTTTCCCACATTAAGCTGAGACCCTTAAAATAAGCTCAAGTGAGCCAAGGTTGGTGTTTCCCTACAACTTCTGGTAGAAGCAGAAACAAATCTTCTCTGGAGGAAAATATCCCCAACTTAAGCTGACAGAATTCTCAAAATTAAACAGCAAGCAAAAATTAGTTTATACCAAAGATCACAAATATAGGTGTAAACAGGATACTATGAGCAAGTGACAGAGCAAACAACAAATAATACATTTAAAATTGCAAGAATTTCAGATATTAAGAATGTCCGATACAGAATACATATCAGCTATGTACGAAATGTTTTGAATAAAGGATAAAAATCTCAAAGATAAGCAAGTAACATGAGACTATTAGAGAGACCCAGGGGTGGTGAAAATAAAACATATATGAATATAATCATTGGTTACTGAGCATTGCCATGCCTGGACCAGCCTATTTTATCGGGAGTCACTAGGTGAAAAAAAGGATGTGGAGACTAAGGGGAGATACATTATACCTCTTGCTATGGACCTAACAGTAGCCTACTCAAGACAGTGAGTGAAAGTGCTCTACAAACTATAAATGCTTTACAGAAATGCTAGCATCCATTGATAATGCTTCACTGAATCAGTTATTTGCTCTGATGGTTGAAAGACAATTATTTTCTATTATTCCTTCTACATTTATTAGTTGGCATTCTAATATAAGAAAGATTTCCCTTTTCCTTCTTTCCTTCCAGTATTTATTTGGTATCAGTATAGACTCTTGGATTCCTCTTTTTTTTTTTTTTAATTCAATGGATCATAATCCATTGCTGGTATTCTTGATTTTGATGCTCAGATTGTTCCAGATTTGGCACTATTTGCCTTTTTTTAATTATTATTGTGAAGACCTCTTCAAAATTAACTATTTTTATTTTGTTTATTATTTATTTATTTATTATTTGTTTGTTTATTTTAATCCTCACCCGATAATATTTTCCCATTGCTTGTCAGAGAGAGTGGAAAGGAGGGAGGGGGAGAGAGAGAGGAGAGAGAGAGAGAGAAACATCAATATGAGAGAGACACAGCGATTGGTTGCCTCCCCCGACACGCCCCTGTGATTAAACCTGCAACCCAGGAGCGTGCCCTTGACCGGGAATCGAACCTGCGACCCTTCAGTGTGCCGTCCGACACTGTGACCACTTAGGCACACTGGCCAGGGTGTATTTTGGAATAATTTTTAGAAAAGTTGCAGAGATAGTTCAGCATTCTTGTATGTCCTTCAACCAGTTTCCCTAATGTTACCCTCTTACATAGTCATCATACATTTGCGAAAACAAAGAAATTAACATCAAGTACATTACTATTAAATAAACTTGCAGACTATTTGGATTTTGCGTTTTCCCACTAATGTCCTTTTTCTATCAATTTGGCTTTTTAAAAAACCTAAATGTATATATAGCCTTTATAAAACACAAGTTAATTAAAAAACAAAATAAAGCCAAAGTGAGAAGAAGAAAAAAAGATACGTAGATGTATACTGTAGGCACAGATAAACAGCTTGGATGGTATTATAAGTGTAGCTTAGCAAAGAAACAGATCTGCATTTCCCACAGTCAAGACACTGAGTAGTTCTGAAAACCACCCAGGCTAATTTTTAGTGAAAGCAAGCAGTACTAAAAAATACATAATACTACGTGATTTTAGTAGACCTCTGTCCCTAGTCTTTCCCAATAATCGCTCTGCTTACCTTTCACGTCAGGACATTCTTCTTTGGCAATCAACAGGAAGTGCTTTTGCGTGTGCTGACCTAGCAGGTATTCTCTACACCAGCAACAGCCTACGTTAGGTAACTCCTTTTAATCATGTTTTCACCTCAGACTGCATGATTGAGTCCAACAGGAAAAGTCAGAAGTGCTCAAATCATAACAAACCAAAAGAAACTCTGATACACTACATACTCTTCTCTGATCTAGAAGCTTCCCAAGGCCATTCATTAACATCTTCTCAGGAGTCATCCAAGCAAGCAAGCAAGCAAGCACCCACAGCACCCACCGTACTCCTGCTGTGTATAAAGCACCACGCTGGATGTTCAGGGGCAAAAGCCCAACTTGAGGGGCTCAAAATTTTGTTAAAACCTTTGCTAAAATCCCTCTGAAGAGGACTAGGGTAATACGGAAGACGTTTCAGGATGTGAGGTAAGGGGTAGTGCAGTGGTTTTAAACTTTTTCACCCCAGTACAAAAAATAGAACTACTCTGGTTGAAGTAGAGGCCTAAAGGCCCATACACTTCAACTCTCTCTCCACTGTGGGGGCCCCAAAGGCACCTCCAGGGGGCCCTAGGGCTTAGAGGAAGAAATTCCGAAAACCTCTGGACAAAGGCAAGACTGAACATGGTTTGTTGGGGTTGGAGAAATGGGGCTGAAACAAAATGATTAACTGATAGAAAGCCCCTTCCCTCCCCTTCCCTCCCCTCCCCTCCCCTCCCCTCCCCTCCCCTCCCCTCCCCTCCCCTCCCCTCCCCTCCCCTCCCCTCCATAACTCTCAAATCAAGTATGTTTAGGAAATGATGTCAATTAATTGCACTAATAACAAACTTACTTTTGAGTACAGAAATGATATTTCTGCATGAATTTGGGAAATCAATTGGTATAACTACCTACCAAAGTTCTATGTGTTTATAGGCTATAAGATTTGATGGAGACTGAATTTCCTCCAAGACAAGTACTTTTCTTTGAAATGTGTTGAAAGATGCTGAAAGAATTTGGAGATTTAAGAATTCCTGGTAATAGTGACTCCTGGGGTTGTCTGGGCTGAGCTGCAAGGAGTGAATAAACAGGCTGTTAGATGCCTAAGAGCACCTGGCTATGGCATCGGGAGTCTGGTTCCACAAATGGAATAGCAGCCAGCCTCGGGGCTCATCTGTCTTTCCTCTGGGTTGTGTATAGCTGTTCCTAGCTGAGGAGGCCACTGTTTTGAACTGGTGTTATGTTATTTTGGGCTGCAAGTGAGGCCAGCCAGCACCCTGGGAGTGTGTTGAAAGAGACCTAGCCTGAAGGGCTGTCCCAGACACACCCAGCTGCTTCCTTCTCTGTCCTCTCTGATACAGAGTTCTCTTTCGAAGCACAGAGCTTGCCCTGCTGTTGGCTTCTCAACAATGTTACAGAAAGGTTCAGCTAAAAGTCAGCTTCTAAAAGTCAATACAAACATTCTAGAAGAATCCTGGCTTTAAAGTAGAATTCTTTCCTAAAGCCACCTGGTGTGGGCATATCTTCTTTTCGCCAAGTTAGCTGCTCCTGTATGAACTGGAAACACGGCAGGCACCTTTACTGTAATCAAAATCATTGACAGAGAATATTCAGGGGAGGAGCCCCCAACAGGTTTCCAAGCCTTTACCTCTCAGGCTCAGCTGTACCTGAAGCTCCAAGGGCCCCAATTCAATGGTGGAGGCTGCAGCACTGGGAATTATACCCAGGAAAAGAATAAACTAGAAGCCACTGACCCTCACTGAGTTGTAAAGAGGTTTGCTTTCCTTTCCTTTATTCCATAAGAATCTGATAATAAACTCAACTTTGTCCCAGGGTCTCTCTCTGCTCAAAAGGGGATTGCACCTAGAAAAAAAATTCTCTTCCACTGACCCAGCCAGCAACTGTATGCCTTTCTCCATCAGGTCAACCGTTGGACTGCCTCCTTAGCTCAACTCATAGTACGCGTTTGAAGGCAGAATCAGATGACGTCCTAGGGTCCCTTTAAACTCTAATTATAAACCAAGTCAGGTTAAAACCTGTGGCCCAAGGGAAGGTTCTTATGCAGGGTGCTAATAAATGTCGTCCCTCTCACTCTCCTGCTTTTCAACATAAATATATACACACACGCACAAGCATGCACACACGCACACCTGTATCCCCAGGTGCGTGACTTGTTACAGTCATAAGTCTCTAGAGATTGAGAATTTGCTGTAAATCCTATCTCTTTGGAGGATGTAGGTTAGGGAGAGAGGAAGACTACAGAGAATTAGGAAAGATTTAGTTCCTACCTGGACAGACTGAGTTCTTCGGATGAGGGGATGGAGGAAGCAGCGGTGAATGAGGCCCACAGGATAAGAGACGGAGGGATAAAGCCTCCTACTGCTAGGTGTCCTGAGCAGCAAGGGAGCCGGAAAGCCAAGGCGAGACAATTACCAGGAGTGGGTGCTGAAAGGCCTACCACGAGCTGCTGTGCATGGATGTAGCTCTCAAGTGTGTATTTGCAGGAGTTAATTAGCTGGGACAAAAGTGGCCCTTAGGCTTCTCCTTGATGTTCAGTGTGGCCAACCCCCTGCTTTTCCTTTGGTTGCTCCTTTTGGCTCCAGGGCTCTAGGAAGCCTGATCAGTGTTGTTTGCTTCCCCTCCCCCCAGGCTCTGGACTGAGTCGTGCTAGTTGGTAAGCTGCTATCCAATCAGTCCATCAAAAGCTGTAAATAAAAGGCCACATATGCACGGTGAAGTAGGGTATGAGAAAAATCTAGATTGAATTACATAAGCCAGTTGTGGAGACAGGATGGGGGAGGTACAGAAAGAAAAGAGAGAAACCTAGCTGCCCTTCAAGGAAATATTTTCATTCAAACACACTCCTCCCTCAGCGTGACTACTAGAAATCATCAAAGCCTTCCTCCTCTAGGTTCCAGTCCGGGCTTTTTCTTAGCAGAGGAGTCATTGTCCCTGAGACTCCTCAGAGTCAAAGCCTTTCCCAGAGGTGACTTATCTTCCAATAGACTTTAGATGGCAGCCTCCAGCTCACCAAGCTTGGTAAGAGCACTGGGACTACCTCACTAACAGGTGGCAGCAAAGACCATTTCTGTGCACCAGTTATTTGGTGTTTGCTTTAGTTATAGGACTAAAATGAGAGTAAATTGATGTTTACTTAAGCAAAACAATTTTATAACAGGTGGCTGGAGTCTGGCCTGGGTCCTGAGGATTCAGGAACCTAGGTCCTGTATGATTCAGAACATGGATTTTGGTGTGGACAGGTCTGGGTTCCAATTTGACACACTGCTTGGCGGCAGTGGACTTTGGGAAGTTACTCAACTTCACTAAACTTCAGCTTCCTCATTTGTAAAACTGTCATGATATTTTCCCTCAAAAGCTTGAGGTAGAATTAAATAAGATATTGTATGTAAAGTGCCTGGCATAAGGTAAGTGCTCAGTTGTGGTCACTGTTATTATTATATCTTTGGCAGAGGACCAATGGGGTCCTTTCCTCTCTTCTTTCCCAATTTCCCAGAAAACCTAAAGTCTCTAGGTCCAGGGAACCACAAGGCAAGATCTCTTTAAAAGAGCCAAAGGAAATGGAAAGAGTCATGTTCCTTTTTTCCCTTCCAAGCACTAGGACTGAATTAGTCATCTGCTGTCGATTATACTCTGGACTGGTAGGCTGGCCCTGGGAACCTAAGGCTTTCCCAAACCAAAGATATACATTCATCTCTAGTATTACCTGTTGTGGGGCATGCTCCTAGACCGATGGCGCTTCTCTATGGGCCCCAGATCAGATCATAGTAGGCGTAGGAAAGAAACAGTCTGATCCCAAGCTGGCAGGATAGGTCTGTCCAGGCTGTTGTCTGCCCATCACAGCTGCCTGTGAGGCCTATGGGTTAATAATAGCAACTCTGATGCCAATGGATTAAGACAGCACTGTAGGAGGTGTTTATTTTTACACTCTGGCGTCAGTATCAAGTTCTACTGGTTACTGCCCAAATCTAGGGCAGCTTCCTGCTATAGGAGTGGCCCCAGGCTTCTTCTGGATGCTAAGTTGGATTGTGGAGGAAGTGAGCCTTGTTGAGAACAGTTCACTATTAACAGAGACAGGAAAGGGCCAAAAGAACAGAGCTGTCACAAGTCCACTTGTCTGGTCCCATGGGACCAGGGGGACCTCAAGTGTGAGTTGTTGAGTCAGGTGGGCCCTGGAAAAGAAACCTAATACATTTTTTTGGAAGCCCCCCCCCCCCCCCCCCACACACACATGCAGGTTGTAGTGAAATGATCTAAATGAAATCAAGGAAAAACTATTACTCAATTTTCCAGAAGCTCAGTCTTGTCAGTCCCAGTCCCAGAGTTTTAGCAGGTATCCCTTGAAAACTGACTTGGCCAGAGCTCCTTCCCTAGACATTACACCATAGGGCAGAAACACCAAGAAACCAGCCCTCATCTGGTCTGGAGCCAGTGCCCAGAAAATTTTCCCCAGAAGCCTCTTTATCCCCAAGTCCTAGAGAGCAGGGTCCCAGGGACCTTATACTTAGACCACAGTACCTGGAACTCTGTGGATATCCCACTCATCGCCCTGAAAGGCAGCTCCTACACAGATTTCATCTCGTCCCATTAGGCAGATGGGTGTGAGGAGGCTGACAGCTGGACAGCTGATGTAAATAGATGTAGACTGGCCAGCTGAGGGGCATGTGCACAGCAGACTGCTATGGAATGAAAAAAATGTACCACACACCAGGTAGGAATGCTGAAGTACAACGAAAGCAGCCAAGCAGCCAAAGAGCACAGTACCAATGACTCCATCATCTTCCTGCCTGTGGCTGACTCATAACCATTGGCAGTGACACAACATATCAATTTCTTGAGGAGCCAGGGTGCTGGAAGGAAGGTAGGTTAGTGAGCCACTCATTCAATACATTTTCCCCTGTCATTCAGGGCTTATCCACCCAGTCATCAGAACAATACAGCCTCAGAAACAACCAGATTTGATCACTAGAGATAAGGGGTTTGATCTCAGCTCCATCTGGAAGCCACCCATGCCTAGGATAATGGCAGGATGCCCAAGGACAGGAACACTGCTTTCATTCTTGGTTTCTTCTCTGACTTGCTGGGTCATCTGGGGGCAAGGTATCTGTCCTCTCAAAGCTCTAGGTTTACCATCAGAAAAGGGGCTAAGTGTATCCACCTTCTGGTATTGAAGCAAGGGAAAAAATTTGAACGAAAATAATGTGTAGTAAGAAATGTAAATAAATGCTGTAAATTCTTTGGACCAAAGTATTTCAGAAATATAATGGTCATTCATGCATATAGGTAGAGAGCCCTGGCCTTCTGAGTTTTTTCTTCTTCTGGGTCATGGTTGCCATGTTGGGAAGTGAACCTGGTCTGCGCCTGGAGGTGCAGATCCTGTCTTTCAGGACTATAATTCCCACCTGTAGTTTGAGAAACAGTTAGGAATCTGCTTCCCTGGACATAAGGTATTAATTTCCACTAAAGTGTAATAGAGAAAGTAGAAATATGCAAGCAAAAAGAAACACCTCCACTCACCTACTTACTCCATTTACAAACCCAATTCTCCCCTATGCCTGGGCCTAGGACACGGATCTGAGGCTTGTATGCCATTGATACAGCATTCAGCAGCAGTACTTACAAACTAGACTTAGCCCGAAGGCCAGAGAAAGCAATGTTAATGAAAGGATGCATTCCACTGCTCAGTTGAACAAAGGCAATACTGTATTCTAAACCCAACAAAGGCCTTCACTCTTTCTAGCCCAGCAATCCCTCAGTATGAGGTTAGTTTGCCAGGTCTCCAGAGCTCTTGGAGAGGAGAAATAGAAATCTATTCTTTGTTGATGCTGACGCCTCTTTTTCTGCAAGCGCCTACCTGGGATTCAAAACAAATGTTCTGACATCCTGCAGCCTCTGGTGAGACCCACCTCTGTTCAGCAAACTCTATCTGTCATGGGCTAGATAGTAAATATGCAAAGGAACGGAGAATGAATATTTAGGCTTTGTGGGCCACATAGTTCTGCCATATATATATGACAACTCTTTAAAAGTGTAAAAACTATTCTCAGTTTGTGGGTTGACCTCTACACTAGATCTTAAAGGCCTGTCTATTCAAAGTCTGTAACTCAAAATTCTGACTCCGCTGGGCCTGCCTAGAGACACTCTTTCCGCTTTCTGAAGGGCTGATGCTTGTATTTCAGAGGCAGCTCCCCTCTAAGGAGCCACTGAGGAATGTGAAGGAGGAATTCTGAGGTTATTTGTATTGGAGCTGACAGACTGGCTAATTCTCCTCATATAAAGCGCTTCAAAAACATCTGTGGAATTTAGTTTATTGCGCTATCATTCTGGAGTGCAGACTGAGCCATAAACAGTCTTTATCTTTCTATTTCTGCTTAATAATACTACCCCATGTCTCAAACAGGCTTCCCCCCTCCGAACCCACACTTGAATTGGCTCAGGTCCCAAATCCTTCTCTCCTCCCCACCCCTCCTGCTTCTATATGTGGTATGGTTGTGGATAGCAAGGAAAATCATTTTGAGCAAAGGCTTAGGGCTGACTGTGAATCCAGAATTTATTACAAATAGTTACAGGCTTTGTAAACAGGGATCAAACTGCTACAGAAGCAATCTAAGAACACTGTCAAAGGGTCAGGAATCACTGGAGTTATATCTCCCCATACACCACAGACTAGAAGGAAATGAATGACTTATGGGTAGCCTAATACTTATTATAATAATAGCTATTATTTATTATCTACTATGCTACCCACTATGTTAGATGTTTGTTATGAATGCATTTCTAATCTTCAAAATAGCCCTGCAAAATAGATACTGTTACCTCTATTTTGCAGTTGAGAAAACTGAGGCTCTTGCAGAGATAACTTGACCCAAGATCACAGGGCTAGAAAGTAGGGGAGTTGGGCTTGGAACTCTTTTCTGACTCACTCCAAAGTTCTTACCCTTTCCACTAGAATATACTGCTGATACCCTTGGTAGAGGAGAACACTAAGCACATGCCTGAACTGAGGTCCTATTTAAACTTTATTCTAAAGAGCAGCAGTCTGTTGGCCTGCTCTTTTCTATAGTCTGACTGTGAACGAATGGCAAGGTGCTTCAAATCGCAAGCACGGCAATTTTGCATGGCGGTGACTCAGATCAAATCAATAGAGCCACATTCACATTTAAGCTGGGGCCTTGTTAGAGCTAACGCTTGTTTATTCTTTATGACAACAATAAACAGGATTTTAATACATTAAATCTTTGCCTAGTAGCCAAAGAAGTCTCTTTTCAATAGTGGTATATGTAATTTTTGTGTAATCAATGTTATCTTGTAAACAATTTGGCTGAATTGTAGTTTCTCATTTTCCTAGGCTCCAGATTGTTAGTTGCCAAATATCAATTCTCTTTCAAATTGATAGAACTCTGATGCTCAGCTGGGTACAATGCTGCCCAACTAAAATTCTAAATTTCGACATTCCTTGGAAGTAGGTGTGGCCATTTCACTAAGGTATGGTAGAAGTGTCTGTGAGACTTCTGGATAATTTTTTAAAGATAAACAGGCTGCATCCTTCTTCCTCCCTTCCTCCATCCTGATGGTAGGGAAGCAGGCAGGATGGCAGCGCTGCAGGAGCCGTCTTGGACTATAAAGATGAACTAGGTAGATAACAGGGCAAAAAGCTGGAAGGGGACTGGGTTTCTAATGACTGTGGAGCTGCCATTCCAGCCCAGGACTGTCTACCTCTGGATTTTTAAGAAATAAATAAATTTTCATCTTATTTAAGTTATCATTTTTGGGTTTCTGTTACTCATTTTGATTCCCATGCTATATACCCTACCACATCCCAATAACCAGAGTCTTACTAATTATGTCCACCATTCTCCATCCCCAATGCTACTACCCAAGACCAAGCTATACTTACCACTTGTCTGAACTCCTATATCACCTCTATCCTGGTCTCCCTTCCCAGAGCCATTCTTTCAAAATGAAATCTATATCATGCTCTTGTTTAAAAACCCTTCAAAGGCTTTCCATAAAATCCTAACTCCCTAAAGGTGTACTCTGCCCTTCATAACTTACCTCTGCCCTCCCATCACTTGCCACTCCTACCTTGCCCTATAGTCATACCATCACTTCCATACTCACTGGAACGTGGCCCTTCCATTTGTCTGACTAATTCTTAATCATCCTTCAGGTTTTAAACTGAAACTCACAAGTTCAGTGGCTCTTCCTAGGCCACATTATATGCCCTGGTTATATGCTCCCAGAGCACCTTGCACTTCCCTGTATTGTGTTTTATAACTGTTTATTTAGTTTCTAATGCTAGAAGGCAAGCTGCCCCGGGCAGAAACCATGCCTATCATTATTTACTATTATATCCCCAGAACCTAGCACAATGTCTGGTATACATAGTAAATTAATATTTTTGAATGAATGAAATTTTCAAAAGGGCAGCAAAGTAATATGTATCAATATTTGAAATAAATATACTCTTTAGTCTACTTCTAGGAAATATATTTAAAAGAAATAACATGATAAAAGTACACAAAGATATATACATAAGAATGTTCATTGAAGTACCATTTATAAAAGAAAAATTAAAAAATTCTAAATGCTCCCTCATTAGTGAATTGATTAAATAAATTGAGGTAATCCATGTAATGGAATACTCTACAAAACATAAAAATACTGTTAGAATAGTTGCTGAGATGAAACTATGTCCATGATAAAGGTTTTCCTAAATAAAGCAACTTATAATGTACAATTCATTTTTATTTTTTAAAAATACACACACTTTTTCTTCATTTTGAATATCTGTATTTTCTGAGTTTTCTGGCAGTAAATGGGCTAATGGAATCTTTTGGGCCATTTGGGATCCTCATAGGCCTGAAACCTTAGGCCTCATGGACCGTTTTCATCACAGGAGACAGTGAGAACCCTCCCTCCCCTCACCACTTACAGCCCAAAAGAAAAGATATACAAGTACCAAGGAAGAAGTATATTAAGTGCCTAACACCCTATTTCAGGGGAGGAGCGAAAGCTACAGGGGTGCCCTAGGGCAAATTATAATTCATTGAGAAAGTTATTTGTTATTTTAAAATATTCAAGTTACAGTCAAAATTCTAAAATGCCTTATGTTAGCTTGAGAAAATTATGGAAATGAAAGAAATGAAGAGAATATTCTTAAAATCATGCCTTCCCCTTTCATGAATAACTTTGTAAAATAACTGGTCACACCTGAAGAGGGGAGATTTTCTGTATTTTTGTTTATCTTGAATTATCTAGCACAGAAGTTCACAGGTGGACATCAAGCTGGTGGTTACCTTTACAAGAGATTTAAGGATACAAGAATTACATAAAGTGCAAAGGACTACGAAACAAGGAAGTGTATTATAACTATTTATATGCGTTTTCTCTTTCCTCCTTGGTTGCATGTTAAGGATAGAGACTGTCTTGCTCACCTTTGTAGTCATTTAACTTAGCCTAGAGCCTGGCATGCAGCTTAAAATGTTCAGTGAATTGAACTAAGGAGTAAATGAATCCTCACCAAACTAAACTGGAAAATTTTCTTTTTCCAGAGCAGAATTTGATTCATTACAGCTATGGGCATTTTACACACACTCGGTTGCAGTCCTTGTTGGAGTGCTGAGACGATAGACGGTTGGCTTGTGGAATGTGCAGGGCAAGCGTGCCCAGGTACAACTGCTCTCCCGGAGTTCCCTTCCCCTCCACACTGGGCTCCCTCTACTGCTACTGGGAGCCACAGCATGAGAACCAGAACAGCAAGTTCCAGCCAGAATGACAGACGTTCCTCTCTCCCTCTTTCTTCATCTCTCCCCCCTTAACCTCACCCTTAATTCTGCCCTGTTAGCTGCTTCCAGTGGGGCTGCTGAGCATCTAGGAAAGAATGTGGGATGTGTTTCCAAAAAGTCCGGCACTAGCTGAGAAACAGTTTGTTTTTTCCTAAAAAAGGGCAGTCTATCAAGTTACATAAGACTCAGCTCTCCTCACTGGGAGCTTTTCCAACTCCAGCTGGAGAGATTCCTCAGGCTGCTTAGAGTTTCAGGAAAAGGGTTTGGAATTTCCTGATTAGCCAACCCCTATTGGAGCATCTCTGGGTAGAGGTGGGGAGGTTCCAGCAGAGACAGGAGTAACTCTGTGTTCCCACTGCCTCTCAGCTGTGGCCCCAGTGAGCTCCCCTGGGGATGGGAAATAGCATGATCCACTTATTATTAAAATATCAGAACAAGGACAAGCACCACTGCCCAAACCAGAGCCACATGTCATGAAACCTTTGGGCCCCACCTAAAGTAGGCAGGATTTGGGGAATCTAAAAGCCCAGCCTAGAAGCACACCCATAGGGGTCTGGAAGGGCTTCCTTCCCTGCTTCAGGTGGGATGTATGGAGAAATTTGTTAGTGGTCCTGAGAACCTCAGACAGATACTAATGTCTTGCCCAAGGACTAGATGAACCATTAATAAACATTAACCGAGCACCTACAAAGTGCTAGACACTGTACTATGCGAACAAAACAGAACTGGTGCCTACCTTCATGGAGCTTATAGTTCACCTGGGAAGACTAAACAAATAATTAACTGATTACACAACCTATAAAGTAGGCCTTTGGAACGTGCTGCATTAAAAGGAAAAACAGCTAATCCATAAACGCCAGCTCTGTCTGGCAGGCCAGTTAACATATTTATTAATCAGGGACCAGCTTACACTGAATTGGCAACTGAAATGATCTGTATTTGAACTGAAAACTCTGGCCCTTGGCGGCACTAAAATCTATCAATAACCTTCTCTCATTTGAGCTCCCATTCATTTTGCTGGAGTTCAGTCCCTATTTACATCAAACACTTTTATTTAAGGTCATGAACTCACTTCAGCTAACAAATTACTGTCCATTAGGATGAAGAAATAGGTCCCTGATTTGCTCTTTCAGGTTCAGGCCATTCACTTTTGTTTCTTTCTGGTCAACATAGAGGGCTAAGAAATGTTGGTATGTGGCTGCTCTTAAGGAGTAATTCTGTAGCAGTGGGCAAGTCATTTGATCCCTGTCAGCCTGGGTTTCTTCACTTGTAAAATAAGGATAACGATTCCTCTCTTACAGGGGGTGGTGGGAGTTAGAGAGAAGATAGAGAAACACCTAGTACATTGACGGGTATTCAGTGAGGGCTCAGTAAATGGCAACCGTAATACAGATGAAACAGGAATCCCTTCTTTTCTTAAACCTAAGTCCCTCCTATTGCCTTTTAGAGACTGCGCTATTGTTCAGTTTACCAGTTTACAACAGGGAATCTCGCCACTGTCACACCCGGCCTTTTTTCCGTAGGCATGCCACTTCCACTTCTTTCACCTTCACTGCTCTGTTCTGTGTCCTCCTGTAAATTGTAAAGTGGCTTTGTTCCAGGAAACACCCCAAGGGAATACACAGAAAGAAGGTTAGAGGAAATTTGCAAGTTATCTGCGAATCAAGAGTTTCCCACCCAGTGAACACAGCGAATTAAGGTACATGTCTGCCTGAATTGCTCTCTGTCAGCAGAACCCACTGAAAGCGAGTCCTCCTCATAAACATTCTCTTTAAAAGGTCTGATAAGATTCTCCTTAAAAGGTCTAATTACTCCAGATATATACACCACGTGCCCCTCCCCAAGTCCCATAGTCTCTGTTTTAGAAAAGTCTCTTTAATCTATCTTCTCTTCTAATTCCTACAATTAGTGCTCTAATTCTAGGCCCTCCTTCAACACCTCTTTCAAAAGCTATTAATTCAATCTTTGGGCAAAGATTTCCATGGGCCAGGAACTGAGACTATTGCTAGTATTACAGTGGTGAACAAAATAGATATTATCCCTGCCCTCATGGAGTTTACAATCTAGCGGAGGAAGGAGACAATCACACAAAGAAAAATATAATTACAAAGTGTGATAAACACCATGGAAAAATAGTAGGGGTATTAAGAGGACTTAATTAAGGCTGATTAAAGACTTGTAAAATGATGTTTGAGTCTTGAAAGGTGAGCTGAAAGGAAGTTAAACAGGAGGAGAGTGGGAAACAACAGTCTAGGCAGAAGGAATGACATATTTGAAAGCCCTGAGGCACGAAAGTGGTTGGTATCTTAGAAAAACTGAAGGAAAGCTAGTGTGGTTGAAACTGACCATCATATATGACAACTGGGAGTTCACTAGTGATCTTGACATAAACAATTTCAGGGGAGTGATAGAAAATGAAGTTAGACAGGAGAGTGTACAAAAGTGAATGTAGAATTAGAATAGACAGCCTGGCGGCCAATGAAGTTGGCTGTTAGAATAGAGAAATGTGACAGTACCTAGAGGGTGATATGGTGTAAGGGGATTTATTTTTAAATTAACATTTATTTTATCAAATTAATATATGCACATGATCGATTACAAAGTTAAATAGTATTACAAAGTTTATGATGAAAAATAATCCCAGCTCTACTCTTTTTCACCTCTGTGCTGTTCTCCAGAGACCATGACTTTCAAATATTTTAACTGTTTCATCTGGCGTTTATCTCCATGTTTACAAATAATATGCTTATTTAATTTCTTGATTTTAAACATTCTTTTGACTTCCTAGTATGGAAAACTAGGAATGTTAGCATTTTACACCCACTTTTCCCACAATTTCTGACAGAATTAAATCCAGTTTTTAATATCCAGTCTATATAAACTTATTATTATAATATAATTTATAATGTAACTTTTAATACTTGACTCTCTTTTGGTTTGTTTAGTTTTCTATGTATTTGTCCCTAATTTTTCCAAAATTCTCCAGCAGCTTTTTTATCCACTCATCTACTGATGCACATTTGGGCTGCTTCCAAATATTGGCTATCGTAAATAATACTGCCATAAACATAGGGGTGCATATATTCTTTCCAATTAGTGTTTCAGGTTTCTTCAGATAAATTCCCAGAAGTGGAATCACTAGGTCATAAGGCAGCTCGTTTTAATTTTTTGAGGAAACTCTATACTGCTTTCCACAGTGGCTGCACCAGTCTGCATTCCCACCAACAGTGCCTGAGGGTTCCCTTTTCTCCACACCCTCGCCAACACTTGCTGTTTGCTGATTTGTTGATGGAGCCATTCGACAAGTGTGAGGTGATGTATCATTTTGGTTTTAATTTGCATTTCTCTGATGATTAGTGACATTGAGCATCTTTTCATATGTCTATTGGCCACCTGCATATCCTCTTTGGACAAGTGTCTATTCATGTTCTCTGCCCATTTTTAAATTGGATTATGTTTTTGGTGTTGAGTTGTATAAATTCCTTATAAATTTTGGATATTAACCCCTTATCAGATGTATCATTGGTGAATATGTTCTTCAGTTCAGTGGGTTGCCTTTTCATTTTGCTGATGGTTTCCTTTGCTGTGCAAAACGTTTTTAGTTTGATGTAGTCCTATTTTTTAATTTTTTATTTTGTTTCCCTTGCCCAAAGAGATATATCAGAAAAAATATTGCTACGAGAAATGTCCAAGATTTTATTGCCTATGTTTTTTTAAGGACTTTTATGGTTTCAAGTCATACATTTAAGTCTTCAATCCATTTTGAGTTTACTTTTGTGTATGGTGTCTTAAGAAGGTGGTCTATTTTCTTTTTTTTGGCATATATCTGCCCAATTTCCCCAATACCACTTATTGAATAGACAGTATTTACCCCATTATATTTTCTTGTCTCCCTTGTCAAATATTAATTGACCATAAATGCGTGGGTTTATTTTTGGGCTCTCTATTCTGTTCCATTGATCTATACGTCTGTTTTCATGATAATACCATGCTATTTTGATTACTAAGGCCTTGTAGTATAGTTAGATATCAGGTGGTGTGATTCCTCTAATTTTGTTCTTCTTTCTTAAGATTTCTGTGGTTATTCAAGGTCTTTTATGGTTCCATATAAATTTTTGGAATATTTGTTCTAGTTCTATGAAGTATGTCATTGGTATCTTGATAGGAATTGCATTGAATCTATAGATTGCTTTGGGTAGTGTGGACATTTTAATGATGTTAATTCTTCCTATCCACAAACATGGTATATGCTTCCACTTATTTATATTTTCTTCAATACTTTCTTCAGTGTCTTATAATTTTCCAAGTATAGGTCTTTTATATCCTTTGTTAAATTTATTTCTAGGTATTTAATTTTTATGCAATTATAAATCGGATTGTTTTCTTAGTTTCCCTTTCTGAGTGTTCATTATTGGTATATAAAACTGCAACCGATTTCTGGATATTTATGTTGTATCCTGCTACTTTACTGAATTCATTGATCAGTTCTGGTAGTTTTTTGGTGGAATCTTTAGGGTTCTCTATATACAGTATCATATCATCTGCAAATAATGAGTTTTACTTTCCAATTTGGATGCTTTTTATTTCTTCTTCTTGTCTGATTGCTGTGGCTAGGACTTCCAGTACTATGTTGAATAAGAGGCCAAGATTTCTCTAGATCTGTGAGAGACCCTGGATTCAAAGACTATTCCTGCCCTCACAGAATTTACAGTTGTGTATATAATTGAGCCTAGGCAAGGCTAGTGAAAGCACAGTGCAAATCTTACACAAGTTTGTAAGGGGTGATCAGGAAAGGTTTCAGAAAGGAGGTCTAATGAGTAGATTCTTTTATAATTTTTTAATTTATTGACTTGAGAGAAAGAGAGAGAGGAAAAGAGGGAAGGGGGAGGGAGGGAGGGAGGGAGGGAGGGAGGGAGGGAGGGAGGGAGGGAGGGAGGGAGGGAGGGGGAGAGGGAGAGAGGGAGGGGGAGAGGGAGAGAGAGATTGATTTGTTGTTCCACTTATCCAACCATTCAGTGGTTGCTCATATATGTACCCTGCCTGGGAATCAGACCTGCAACTTTGGTGTATTGAGATGATGCTCTACCCAACTGAGCTACCTGGTCAGGGCATTATGAGTAAATTCTTAAAGAAGAAGTGGAAATATGAATGCAGGTCTGAGAATTTGTTAGAGAGAACCACATGAATAAAGAGAGTTCCTCACATTATTCAGCCATGAGAAAAAAGGAAATCTTCCCATTTGTGACAACATGGATGGAACTTGAGGGCATTATGCTAACTGAAATAAGTCAGAAAGAGAAAGACAAATACTATATGATATTGCTTATATGTGTACTCTAAAAAAACCTAACTCATAGAAACAGAGAGTAGAATGGTGGTTCCCAGGGGCTGAAGGGTTGAAGAAATGGGGTTATGTTGGTCAAAGGATATACATTTCCACTTATAAAATGCATAAGTTCTAGGGATTAATGACAGCATGACTATTATGGTTAATGATACTTGAAAGTTGCTAAGAGTGTAGATCTTCAATGTTCCTACCATTTGAAAAATGGTAATTATGTGAAGTATGGAGGTTTAACTAGCCTTAATGTGGTAATCATTTTCCAATATATAAGTATATCAAATCAATACACTGTATACCTTAAACTTACACAATTTTATATGTCAATCATATGTCAATAAAGCTGGAAATAGCAGGGGTTGGGGGGATGTTCCTTAGAGAAATCTGCAATCAAAAGCCACACTCACAACAAAGACTTCTAGAGTATTTACTGAAATCACAAAAGAAAACCAAAGATTTGATGATATAGGAATTGTAAAATTTCTGTTTAAAAAGTTCTCTAAAAAAGTTTGAAATCCTCTATTCTCTATTACAGATCCTCACAATTCAATAAAAAGCCATAGTTGTCTTTCATTCTCATGAGATCAATGATCCTTGTTAACTACCTATTACCACCACTGGGTTGTCAGAAAGAACTCACAAGTGCATAATGGGGCAGGTAGTCCTGCTTCCAGGCCTCCCTTGTCCAACCACTCTCACTGAAGATGAATAAACTAATAATGTTGTAGGCTGCTGTGTTGGATGTCAGACAAAACACGTTGTATAAATCAGCCTATAAACTGAAATAGACACTATCTAAGATGTTATCTGTAGCTCTAAGTATGAAGAGAATAATATTTTAAAGAAGCAGAATAGCTCTTGTACAACCAAATAAGAGGCAACCTTCAAAGTAGTGACCTTGGGAGACTTAATTCATTCCAATAGTGCTCCTATTCCAAATATTTCTAGAACTCCTCTTTTGGAACTGCAAGAAACCAACCTAGTCAATTCACAGAATTGTGAAACACAATTAATCATTGTTTTAAGCCACTAAGTTTTAGGCTGGCTTATTATACAGTAATATATGTGAGACAGAAATGTTTAAATCACTATGCTTTGGGGGATATTTAAAAGCAAATAATTAGCCATACAGAACAATTCTAGGTATGCAGAACCCTCAGAGAATATGCTGGTCTGGATAACAAAGCTGGGCTATATCCTTAAATAAATAGGGTATGACACTTCAAAACACAAGAAAATAATATTTTGGAAGACAAATGACTGTAAGATGAATGGGACCAGCAGTAGGTCCCCAACTTTCTCCTCTTGAGTTTTTGCTTTTTGCTGTGGGGTCATCCAAACCCTATCTATATGGACTTTAGGAATACTCTGCTCTCCTTTTTTCCTTTACCTGACTATGAATAAAAATAACTTTCCATTTTTCTCTAAGTACACTAAATAAAAGGCTGTATTTTCTTTTTAAAAAGAATTGTACAAGAACAAAAAGGACAAAAGTATAAAAACAGATAAGTTAAATATAGAGTTTAGGATACTAAGATAAACAAGTTAAGTATAGCCTTTGAATCCTAAGATAACTATATCCTGGTCAGAAGTTGGCTGGTCCTGTTTTTCTCTCCGCCCAGTTATCAATTCATTGTCCTTGACTGCAGGACCTCATATAAGAAGTCAAACACAGCGGACATGTCAGAGCTCACTGTCTCATCTTCCTGGAGAAGAAAGAAGACTATTTTATTAAACCAAGAATTACAGAGAACAGAACTTTTCTTCCTGAATTGTCTAAATTAATTTTAAAAGCTTTATGTATTTTGGTAAAACTCCTGTAAAATGTACACTTTTATTTACAACTTTCATTTTATATACAGTATATAGGCAATATATAACTTAACTTTTTCTTGATGACTCACTACATATTAACACTAATTAATATACTAGGCTAAAATACAGTTTTGTTCCCAGTGTCTATTAAGGACTTACATACCAAATCCTCAAACCCATAAGGCTATGTGTTAAGAGGAAATATGGTTCACTTTTGCCATGTCTATTCAACAGAGTACTGGAAGTCCTAGCTAGATAATGAGGCAAGAAAAAGAAATATAAGGCATCTGCATTCTGTTTGCAGATGATGTGATCTTATATGTAGAAAACTCTAAAAATTCTCCCCCAAACTGTTAGAACTAATAAATGAATTCAGCAAAGTTACAGGACACAAAAATCGACACATAAAAATCAGTTGTATTTCTATACACTGGCAAGAAGCAATCTAAAAAGATTCCAATCTGCAAACAATTCCATTTACAATAACATCAAAAAGAATAAAATACTTAGGAATAAATTCAACCAAGGAAGTGAAAGACATACACTAAAAACTATAAAATCTTGCTGGAAGAAATTAAAGAAGACACAAATGAATAGAAAGGTATCTTGTGTTCGTGGATTGTAAGACTTAATATTGTTAAGATGTCAATACCCGCAATATGCGACAACATAGACGGGCATTATGCTAGGTGAAATAAGCTAATTACAGAAAGATATATCTGATTCCATTTATATGCGGTATCTAAAAATAGTCAAACTCATGAATCAAAGAGTGGAATGGTGGTTGCCAGGGGCTGGGGAGAGGAAAGTAAGGAGTTGCTGTTTAATGGGTATAAAGTTTCTGCCAAGCAAGATGATTAAGTTTTAGAGATCCGCTGTTTAACAGTGTACTTAGAGTCAACGATATATTGTACACTTAAAAGTTTGTTAAGAGGGTAGGTCTCATTACATATTCTTGCCACAATAATGATAAAAGAAGATGTCAATGCTACCCAAAGCAATCTATGGATTTTTGCAACCCATTTAAAAATCCTAATGACATTTTTTTTTTTTTTTTTTTTTGCAGAAATAGGAAAGTCCAACCCTATTCATATGGAATCTCAAGGAATCCTGAATAGCTAAAACAATCCTGAAAAAGAAAAACGAAGTTGGAGGACTCACATTTCCTTATTTCTAATCTTATTACAAAGCTACAGTAATCAAAAGAATGTGGTACTGGCATAAAGTACATATAGGCTAATGAAATACAATAGAGAGCCCAGAAATAAACCCTGGCATATATGGTGAAATGACTTTCAACAAGAATGCCAAGTTTATTTAATGGGAAAGGACAGTCTTTTCAACAAATGGTGTTGGGAAAACTGGTATACACATGCAAAAGGATGAAATTGGGTCTTTATCTTACAGTACATATACAAATTAACTAAAAATGGATCAAAGATCTAACCATAAGAGATAAAACTATAAATAAATAAAAAACTTAGAAGAAAACATAGGAGGAAAGCTTCATGACACTGAATTTGGCAATGATTTCTTGGACACCAAAAGCACAGGTAACAAAAGAAAAAATAGGTAAATTTTACTTCATCAAGACTTAAAACTTTTGTGCATCAAAGGACTATCAAAAGAGTGAAAAGGCAACCCACGGAATGGAAGAACGTATTTGCAAATCAAATATCTGAAAAGAGACTTCTATCCAGAATATATAAAGAACTCTTACAATTCAACAATAATCCAGCTTAAAAATGGCCAACAGATTTCAAAAGACGTTTCTCAAAGAAGAAATGGTTAATAAGCACATGAAGAGATGCTCAACATCACTAATCATTAGAGAAATGCAAGTCAAAATTATGAGATACCACTCCATAGCCATTAGGATGACTATTATTAAAAAAGAAAAGAAAAGTAAAGAAGTGTTAGCAAGGATGAGGCAAACTGGAAAATTTTGTATTGCTGTGGAAATGTAAAATGTATAGCCACTGTAAAAAACGGTACGGCAGTTTCTCAAAAAAGCAAATATAGACTTACCATACAATCCAGCAATTCTATTTCTAGGTATGCTACTCTGAGCATTATTCACAATAGCTAAAAGGTAGAAGCAACCCAAGTGTCCATGGAATGGAATATACATATAGTGAATATTATTCAACCTTAAAAAGGAAGGAAATTTGGGTACAAGCTACAACTTGGATGAACCTTGAAGACATTACGTTAAGTGAAATAAGCCAGTCACAAAAAGACAAATATTGTATGCTTGGACTTATATAAAGGACCTAGAATATTAGAATTCATGGAGAAAAAAGTAGAATGGTGGTTGCCAGGTGCTGGGGGGGGGGGAGTGAGGAGTTAGTGTTTAATGGATATGGTTTCAGCTTGAGAAGATGAAAAAGTTCTGGAGATGGGTGGTGATGGCTGGACAACGTGAATGTACTTAATGCCACTGAACTGTACACTTGAGAATGGTTAAAATGGTAAACTTTATGTTATGTATATTTTACCACACACACAAAAGAGTAAATGTGCTAAACAAGAGGTTCTGCTATAAGTTATACTTTTTCTTTAGAATCCACCTTCACCCCACTCTCACATATCTCTCTTTCTCAGAGCAATGTCAATATCTGGCTACTCAAAATAATATGCTCATTTTGCATGACGAACTCATTTGACAAGAACTATAATATCATATACTAATGTCTGTGTGGGTGTTTTCTGGGTAACCTCAACACAGACCAATCAAACTATCTCCACAGAGCCTGCCCTTACCCTATCATACAGTGAGCCATCTCAGTCAAGTGACTTTTCATAGGGTGCTCAGTCATTGTGTATGAGTAATGGAAGGGTGAGTTATTGTCCTAAATTTGTAGAGAGAAAATTAGAATGCATAAGCCTCCCAATGAACTAGGGTTGCTAGGTTTAGCAAATAAAAATACAGGACACCCTGTTGTTTATCTGAAATTCAATTTTAACTTGGTATCCTGTATTTTATCTGGCAATGCTCTAAAGTACTGGAAGTTGAAAAGAAATCAAATAGCCCAGAGTATTTTGGGGATACTGAGGTCTTATCAGGGAGCCTAGACAAGAAAAAGTAGAAAAGCTAATTAAAAATGTGCTGATTACCCCTGGCCCATGTGGCTCAGATGGTTTGGGGTAGTCCTGTGTGTCAAAAGGTTGCGGGTTTGATTCCCTCTCAGGGTTTCGGGCTTGATCACCGATAGGGGGCATGCAGGAGGCAGACGACAGATGTCTATGTCTCGCTCTCACATTGGTGTTTCTCTCTCTCCCTCTCTCTCTCAAAATAAATAATAAATAAAAAATGTTTGTTAACCCTCACCTGAGGATATTTTTTCCATTGCTTTTCAGAGAGAGTGGAAGGGAGGGAGCGGGGGGAAGGGGGTGGTGGTGGTGGTGGTGGGAGAAACATAGATACGAGAGGGACACACTGACTTGTTGCCTCCCGCAGGTGTCCCAGTAGGGGCTGGGAGCAAACCTGCAACCCAGGTAGGTGCCCTTGAACTGGACTCAAACCTGTGACCCTTTGGTGTGTAGGCCGACACTCTAACCACTGAGCAACACTGGATAGGGCTCATGAAAAAAAAGTATTGGTTTCTAGCTATCATGGCCATAGTTAATCCAGCTCTGGAGCCCCTCCCTGCTTTAGGTTTCTGTGATCCAAGACTTACTTATAAAGATAGGTTAGAGGGTGAGAGAAAGAGAAAGTGCAGACGGAGAGATCAAAGCCACAAATGGGTGGGAACATACCCAGACTCCTGTTAGGCAGGCCTGGCCTCAAAAAGGGACCTTAAACACTTAACATAAAAATCAGAGAAAATCAGATTTTAACTTTGGCTCAAAGCAGAAGAGAAACAATGGTAGTAAGTGCCCTATTGCCATAGAGGAGGAGGGGCACAGGTAACAGAAAAGCAGGTTGTGGGATCTCTCTTCCTTCCCGTAATCCAAACCACTGCCTCCTAAGAACTTTATTTTACCCACTAAAACTCTGAACCCTAGTTACAATAATGCCACTACTAGTCAGGCAACTACTTCTCAGTTTATAAACTCTTACAACTTTCCAGCCATTGTTTTATCACTCAGCAATGTTATCTACTTCCCCCATGGAACCTGGGCCCAAACTGAGGTCTGAACACTGTCCTTCCTTTAGGAAACTGAATGTGTTTAGGTCATCCCCCTAGAAATCAATAAAAACAGGTCCCAGGCTCTCTGTTCTTTGAGAATTCCATCTTTAAAAGGCTCATGTTCTTGTTTATTACTGACACTGTCCATGTGGTGGTAATCCCTGTCTGACTCTGGTCTACTGAGATATAAATGGCCTGATTATACTGCAATAGTATTTAGGAATCTTTGATATCTCTTACACTAGGCCTGCCTGGGATGTCTATCCCTCCAGTCTCTGAGATGGTAGGTGGGGTGGTGGTGCCATTTGGGTATCCAGAAGCTAAAGGGTAAAATAACTAAGGTGGTTCATTCCTCTAACCTGCCCTGATGCACGGGCTGACCAGCTACACTGAGCCAGCTTTAAAGGCTGTGGCTAGCCTCTGGAATTCTTCCCCAGAGGGAGCAGTTAGTCTCCTGGGAAAGAGGAGCGGTTCACCTGGGCAAAGCTCTTTCAAGATGATCTGGGCAGCCTCTAAGGCACTAACCAATAAAAATTTCTGCAGCCCTAGCCCGGACTTTTTGTTGTTGTTGTTTTTGTTGTTGTTGTTAACAGAACATAAGTGGAAAACATCTGATACATAGAAGAAGCTGGTATGTAAATGAAATTAGATGCATGAATTGAAAGACTGAATATATTCCATTTTATGCTCCCAATATGAGCACTACAAGTAAGCCCCCCCCCCCCCCCCCCCCCCCCCCCGCAATGATCTTCCTTTTTTACCCTTTCAGGTACCTAGTGACACCTTTCCCACTAAAGCACTCTGCCTCACAGCCTCTGCATTGGGCTCTTTCATTCATTCATCCATCCATCCATCCATCCATCTACCCATCAAATATTCACTGAATGCTACCATGTGCCAGACAGACACTGTCCTGGGCACTGGGGATACAAATGAATTGTGTATGGTCCTTGCCTCCAGGGCAGTCCCTGGGGTCTACAGGGCCAGCCTGGCCGTCCCAAGCCAGCCCCGGGCAATAGTATCACCGTGCCCTTCGCAGCAGGTAAGTGCAGTGGCAGGGGACTGGCAAACTGCCAGGCCAAAGCTTTTCGCAAGGTAAAATGGGGTGCACGAGAGAGATCCCATCCCTGCTGGAGCAGATACCAACTTTAACCAGGGAGCAAGGGGCGGGGGCGCAGAGGACCCCGCGGAGGTCCCCGCCGCAGTCTCGGGGCTGGATGCTGGGCCTCCGCGCTCCCCCAGGGCGGTCCCAAAAGATGTGGGGACAACGATGACTACTGGGGGCGACTCGGACGAGCGGGCGTCTCCGAAGGGACAGTTTGAAGAAACGGTTGGGCTGGATCTGGGGTGACGCCCAAAGGGACAGGTGGTCCTGGGTGTCTGCGGGTTCAGTGGGAGGTAGAGTCGAAGGGTCAGGAAGAGCACTGAGGATGAGCTGGGTCCAGAGGGAAAGAGCGGCCGGGGAGGATGCGGCTGAAGGAACGGGGGGAGAAGCTGAGGGGAAGGGCGGTGCCGAGGGCTGGGTAGGTGGGCAGACGCGGGGCCCTCTCCAAGGGATCACAAGAACGTGAGGGCAGAGGGTCTCCCGACCCCGCTGGGCGGCGAAGAGGCGTCCCTACCTAGTCTGTCGCCTCAGCGTGGCCGGTCCTACAGCGGCGGCGGCGGCTGCGGCGGCTCCCACCCTCCAGGGATAGCGGTACCGCCCGGACAGGCCGGTGCCCCCCTCCTCTCCGGCGGGTTGGTAACGCCCGGCCCCCCCTGCAGCTGCGAGGCCGATGGTCCAGTCTGGATCGCCCTCCAGCCGCCCCTCGGAACCGCGCGTTGGTTCGGTCCACAGGGCTCGCGGGCTCGCCCGCCTCTCCTCCCGCCCGGCTGCGAAGGGCGCCGCGAGTCACGCGCAGAGCTTTCCCGGGAGGGGAGCGGCCAGGCTGCCGCCGGGGCCCCGCCTTCTGAGGCCCGCGCCCCTCCCCTTCGGGGTGGTGTCCGCCGAGGGGCGGCTGTGGAGGCTCGAACCCAGAACCCCAAGGAGCAGGCCTACTGGTTTCGAAGTTAGGTGTATTTGCTCAGCCACCTCCGCCTAAAGCGGTGATAATAAACCCTGACACCAAAGTAGAACCTCGGGGAAAGTAGAAAAGCAACAAAACTAAGGCCTGACCCCAGCCAAGATCAGGAATCACTAGGGTGGTGGGCGCCCAGGTTTTGGTATTTTACAAAGCACTCCACGCATAGCCAGGGTTAAGAAGCCTTGGTAAAAATCTAGAACTGACAAAGACTCTTTCCTTTGACCAAAACTTTAAGTCAGGCTCTTCTGAGACCTCTGCTGGACTTAGGCTCGACCCTGGGCTTCCCTCTCTGGCCTTGCAGAATACAGTTTGAACAAGGATCCTGGTAAGTCAGTTTAGTGAAAATTCCCCACCCTTGGCATTTGACCACCCTGGATATCTTATCACCCTGGGCTGGCATCAACAGGAATTTTGTTGAATCTGTCTAATAAGAATCCACTTTACCCCTGATGTTTCTTCTCTTAGTAACTGCTATGGTCTGGATGCCATGGTCCACATGAATGCTGTAGACCAAGTGCTATGGTCCAAAATTTGTATGTTAAAATTCTAACACCCAAGGTGATACTATTAGTAGATGGGGGCCTTTGGGAGGTGATGAGGTTATGAGGGTGGAGCCAGCATGAATAAGATTAGTGCTTATGAAGATCTCACAGAACTCCCTAGTTCAATCCTACAAGAAGTCTGTAACCTGGAAAAAAACCTTGCTCGGCACCTGGATTTTGAGCTTCCAGCTTCCAGAACTGAGAAATTTTTGTTGCTTATAAACTACAGCCTGTAGTATTATACCAGCCCGAACAGACTAAGACAAATTTTCTTTTATTTTAAATTCTCACCTGAGGATATTTTTTCCAATGCTTTTCAGAGAGTGTGGAAGGGAGGTAGGTAAGGAGGTAGGTAAGGAGGAATGGAGGGGGAGGGGGAGGGAGAGGGAGAGAAACATTGATTGGAGAGAGACACATTGATTGGTTGTCTCCTTTACGAACCCTGACCCAGGCTGGGGATCGAGCCAGCAACTGAGGTACAGGACCTTGACTGGGGATTGAACCTGAGAACCTGAGGGCCAACGCTGTAACCACTGAGCAAAATGGGCTAAGGCCTAAGACTAATTTTCCATCCACTGACCCTCTAACCCCTGTTCCTTGGCTATAAATCCCCACTTGTCCTTATTGAGATCTGAGTTGAGCTCAATCTCTCCCCCTGCTGCAAGACTATTGCTGTGGTCCCCAAACTTATCACAATGGTCCCCCTTAAGTAGAGTCTGCCTTACCATCTTTAACATGTGTCATGAATAATTTTTTCTTTAACAGAACTCATGTGCTTCCCACTCCTGATGGTGGATAGGGTGTGAAACATTGAGGATCCTATGGGGTATGGGGGCAGGTGGTCATTCAGCAAATAGTTATTAGAAGCCCACTAGATTCCATGCTCCGGGAAAGAGTTAGAGACTGACACTTGTGCTTTAGGAACTCACAGGCTTGTTGGGTTACAGTCAAAGAAGCAGATAAATGTTACTTTGTGTAATGCATCTTCAGGTCTCACAGAAGTGTTTCACCTGAGGTTTGAAGAATGAGTGGGAGATAAAGGGTGTGGGGAATCAGCATGTGCAAAGAACAGAGGGGCAAAATAACTGATATGATGGAGGTGTGGGGTGCAATGGAGAGAGCACAGCAGAAATGGTCAGGGGTGTGATGATTAAGAGCCTCCTGTGACATACTAAGGAGTTGGGACTCGCCTGTAAGCAGTGGAGTGAGGAACTGAAGGACTTTATGCAGAGGCAGGAATGGCAGATCAAATACAAATTTTAAAAATAAAATTCTGGACCTAGATTCCAAGATGGCAGTGGATTAAGTGGAAGCTACACTGACACTCTCCCAGGACCAAACTGGAATTACAACTAAAATATAGAAAACCCATCCTGAATAATCAACTGCAATTGAAGACTGGCTGGAGAGCCCTCTCATAACCAAGGATGAAAAGTGGAGACCTCACAGAGACTGGTAGGGAGTGCGGAGGTGCAAGAGGGCTGGCTGGGCTCCCACAGACAGCAGCTGAAGGTCCAGAGGGATGTCTCAGCTGTGGGGGGTTCCCACTGAGAACTCTGGGGTCCAAACCCCAAGCTGGGCTTCCCAGCCCAGAGCACCAGAACTGAGACAGGTGCCCACATAACATCTGGCTGTGAAAAGCAGCAGGGTTTCTGCATGCCAGGGAGTGATGGCTGGAAATGCAGGCACCCTCTTAAAAGGCCAATGCACAAAGTTTTGTGTGCAGCCACTCACCTTAGGCTCTGGCAGAGGGAGGGCAGAGTGGACTAGAGCTGTGTGAGGAGAATCCAGGGGCACTGGCTGGGGAAACAGCTCAGAGGGCAGCCATGTGGATTCCTGTGCTGAGTCATTCCCTTATACACAAAGGATACCTTTCTCAAGCAGATATTTACCTTCCAGGCAGCCTTTGCTTGGGGGGGGGGGGGAGGCGGGGAGTAATTGCTCCCCCTTGCTGGAAAACCTCTCAACCCACCCTGTGGAGATTCTACAGCCTGAGTCTCATTAAGAGACTGAATAGCAGCCTCTGGGTGCTTTGATTCTTTGTCTGATTTGTTTCTGGACCCAGGGCTTGGAAAAGCAGAACTTGGTGTTTATCTTGGTCCAGTTCAAACACACCCAGCCCCAGCAGAGGGAACCACAAGCTGTGGAGTGTGAAAAACTTCAAACAGGGTACTCAAGGCCAGTCACAAACAGTGTCGGACATTGGCCTGCACCAGAGATTATCCCAAAGACTAGGAGTCCTAGCAGATCTACCTAATACATAGAAACAAATCCAAACAGGCAGCCAAAATGGGAAGACGAAAAACAAGTCCCAAATGAAAGAACAAAAGAATTCTCCAGAAGAAGAGCTAAATGAAATGAAGGTAAGCAATCTATCAGATACAGAGTTCAGAATACTGATCATAAAGATGCTCAACAGCATGAGAAAAGAAATGGAAACTATGATGGAAATTAAGAATGACATAGTAGAAATAATACTTTTAAAAAAACATTGGAAGGAATAAACAGCAGATAAGGGAAAGCTGAGGATTGGATCAGGGAATTAGAAAATAGAGCAGAAAAAAATCACTCAATTAGAGAACTAAAAAGAAAAAACAATTAAAAAACAGGACAGTTTAAGGGAACTGTGGAACAACATGAAACGTAACAATATTTGCATCGTAGAAACACCAGAAGATGTAGAAAGTATGAAGAAATAATGGCAGAAAACTTCCCTAACCTGGTGAAGGAAAAAGTCACAAAAGTTCAAGAGGCACAGACAGTACTAAGCAAGAAGAACCCAAAGGGGCCCACGCCCAGGCACATCATAATTAAAATGCCAAAAATCCAAGACAAAGAGAGAATCTTAGAGGCAGCAAGAGAAAAGCAAGCTGTTACCTACAAAGAAGCTCCCATAAGGCTGTCAGCTGATTTCTCACCAGACACTCTACAGGCCAGAAGGGAATGGCATGTAGTATTCAAGGTAATGCAAAACAAGGATCTGAAACCAAAACTACTCTATCCAGCAAGGCTATCATTCAAAATAGGTGGTAAAATAAAGACCTTCCCAGACAAAAAAAAGGCTAAAGGAGTTTATCACCACCAAACCAGCATTGCAAGAAATGTTAAAGGGACTCTGTAATAAGAATTTGAAATAGAAACAGAAACTTAAGTATAAAGAAATAAAATGGCAATAGATAAGTACCTACCAATAATAACCTTAAACATAAATGGATTAAATGCTCCAGTCAAAGCACATAGGGTAGCTGAATGAATAAGAAAAGAAGACCCAAATATATGCTGGCTACAAGAGACCTACCTCAGAAGACTCACAGTCCAGGAAAAAACCCCCAAAACTTCTGGAGGACTTTAAAGGAGAGATCGAGAGCAATACAGTCACAGTAGGGGACTTTAACACCCCACTGACTTTACTGGATAGGTCTTCCAGACAAAAAAATCAACAAGGAAACAGTGACTCTAAGTGACACACTAGATCAGATGTATTTAATTGATATTTACAGAACATTTCACCCCAAAGCTGCAGAATAGGCATTCTCAAGTGCACATGGGACATTCTCAAAGACAGACCACATGTTAGGACACAAAACAAATCTCTACAAGTTAAAGAAAGTTGAAATAGTATCAAGCATCTTCTTGGACATTTACACCATGGAACACTATGTAGCTATAAAAAAGGAGGATTCCTTACCCTTTGAGACAGCATGATGGGACCTGGAGAGTATTATGCTAAGAGAAATAAGCCAGTTAGAGAAAGACAAGTATCACATGATCTTACTCATATATGGAATCTAATGAACAAAATAAACTGTTGAACAAAATAGATCCAGAGACATAGAAGCATGGAACAGACTGATGAATCTCAGAGGGAAAGTGGGGGTGGGTGGCTGGGCAGAGATTAACCTAAGAACTTATATGCATATATGTAGAATACATGGACACAGACAATAATGTGGTGAAGGCCTGGGGGGAGGGGTGCAGGGGATCAATGGGGGATAAAGGGGGACATTTGTAATACTTTGAACAATAAAGATAAATTTTTTAAAAATCTAAAAAAAAAAAAGAAAAATAAAGTTCTGAGGGTGGAGAGGGCTTGGACTGCCAGCAGGGGGACCAATGAAAAGCCATATGTTTGTATAAATAGTCCAGGGTGGGGACTTATCCCAAAGTAGGCCAGTTAGAATCCCTTCCTTGAGAATTTGGAATTGGGGGAGAGAGAACTACACCCTTACTCATGGTTAGACTTAAAATGGAAATTTGAAAATTGTGCATGACTATCTTTTACTTACCAAATGGCCAGCAAAGAAAACCAATTTGCTGAAAAGAATCAATCTATTGCATAGAGAGGAGCAAGTCAAGACACAAAAAGACAGGTCCCCCAGTTCTTGGGGCCTTCCAGCAGCTGGTTCCTCTTCTTACTGATGCCCAGCTTGATTTCTGCCCTGGGTTGATGACACAGCCTTCTATCCAGTCATACAGTCTTATTCAGCGAGTGTGGGTTACTTCCTGTTACTTGTGTCAAGGGATAATTTCCAAAAAGGTAAAAATGGTGAGTCTTATACAAATATAAAATAAACATATATTAAACTAACTAATTAATGAGGGGACCAGTAAGATACTAAAGTCAGTTCAAATGAGGATTTTACTTCTAAAAATGTATATTCTCTACCAGGCAAAATTAATTTGCATCACTGAGAACAGGAATCATTTGCATTGTCATGGGCAGAAACATTTTGCATTATTACCAGTATTTGAACAGATTTGCACTTTGGAAATCTCACTCTGGTTGGAGTGTGAATATTAAATTAGAAGGTAAAGAGACCAGTTAGGAGACTCTGTGGTAATTATGATAAGTGAGAGGGTCTGAATTAGGGCAGTGGCTGAGGGGTTAGATAAGAGGAGATAGATTCAAGAGAGATTTAGGGTGTAGAATCTATGAGACTTTAATAATGCATCATTGGGGGTGGGGTTGGGTGGGTAGAGGAGAGCAAATTGTCTAGGATGACTCCCAGGAGCCTCCAAATGGCGAGTCTTCTCCAAAACTCTTTGCACATACCTTAGAAGATTTGGGGCTAGAAGTGCAGGGAAATGTTGGGGCTAGGACATTGCTCCCTTGTTTTCCTGTTTCTGGCAGTGATAAATAAGGTTATTTCCTCCCACAGGTTCTTAAAGAAAATGGTGCAGGTGAACCAAAGAATTTATATACATATATGCATAACCCATGGACACAGACAGTAGTGTGGTGAAGACCTTGGGAGGGGAGTGGGTATGGGCTGGAAGGGGTAAATGAGGGAAAAAGGGGACATCTGTAATATTTTGAACAACAACAAAAAAATTAAGGCTTTTCACCCTGGCCAGTGTGGCTCGATGGTTAGACCGTCAGCCCACGCACCAAAGGGTCTCAGGTTCAATTCCCAGTCAAGGGCACGTGCCTGGGTTGCAGGTTCCATACCCTGCCCCGGTCTGGGCGAGTGCAGGAGGCAACCAATTGATCTCTTTCTCTCCTCTCTCCCTCCCTTCCACTCTAAAAATTAATGGAGCCTAGCCTGGTGTGGCTCAGCAGTTGAGCATCGACCTAGGATCCAGGAGATCGGGGTTCAATTCCTGATCAGGGCACATGCCCAGGTTGTGGGCTGCAGACGATCAATGACTCTCTCATCATTGGTGTTTCTATCTCTCTCTCTCCCTCTCCCTTTTTCTCTGAAATCAATAAAGATATATATTTTTAAAAATCAATGGAAAAAATATCCTCCGGTGAGGATTAACAAAAATAAATAAATACATACATACATACATACATACATACATACAGTCTTCTGTGGAACCATTATTAGATTTAAAAATATAAAATAAAAATTAAGGTTTTTCCTATTTCTCAGCTTGGCCCTATTGTAAATGGCCATGTTGAGTGGGAAATGGGGGTGGCTCTTAGATGTCTATCTTTTCTCACTTATCTCTTCTCCTGTCCCCAGCTTGCTAACCCTCTTTCTCCAGGGTTTGAGCATGGTGGAGAGAGAAGAGATGAGGAAGGTTCTTATTCAACTAATAGTATCATAAACTAATATTAGTGCTTGGCAGGTATCTAGAGCTGATTCTTTCTCAAGGAGCCCTTTTGGAGGTTTTTCAGAGATTCACTCCCTGTTAGTGGAGATTTCTCCTGTAACTAGTTACTTTAATGTGGGTGAATTTATTTCCTTTAGTTGGTCACTTACAACTCCTTTAGAAATCTCTAGGCATTTAAAAAATCAATTTTATTGAAATATAATTAACATACAATAAAATGCACAGATTTTAAGTGTACAGTTTGATAAGTTTTGACAAATGTATACACCCATGCAACCACCTCAAAATCAAAATATAGAAAATTTACCCCATGCCCCTACAGGCAATAAATCCCCCCCTCAGGCAACCTTCTATCTAATTAGAAATTTGTAGGCATTTAACAGCATATCTCAAGTTTTTTCTGCTGAGGCCTCCTCAACCCTTCAGATGCTATCTTTGACAAGATAAAGAAACCCTACTAGATCTCTTATGTGGCCCATATCTGGTCTATGGGGAGGGAGCACCCATGCATCCCTTGTCTTGAAAAACAATGGGAGGATAGGCCAATATCACCACAGCCACCTTGTCTTGCTCTGCCAGAGAACAGATAATTATCATCTTGCTTTTTAGATTTTCCAGTTGTAAGTCAGGTATGAGTTCTCTGAGTCCCCCAAACACATTAATCATATCAATCTCTCCAAGTAATTACCTTAAAACCCTCTCAACTTCAATTGAACTGGGACAGGGGTGAGTCACTCAAACCACGCTAGCAATTCTGTCTAAAGATCTTTCTAATGTCTGAATGTCTGGCCCTTTTCTCAAGGTGGGTGAGATGATTAAGAGTTGCAAACTTGTTTTTCATACCCCTCCTTCCTCCTTCCTCTCTCTGAAATCAATAAAGACATATATTTTTTAAATTAAAAAAAATCTAGGGGAAATTCACATAACATAAAGTTAACCCTTTTAAAGCAAACAATTCAGTGGCATTTAGTACAAGTGTTGTTCAATCACCACCTCCATCTAGTTCCAACTATTCTGAGTTTTGAAGGGTGATGAGGAGTTTGCTAGATGAAGAAGGGAGGGAAAGCATTTTGGGATATGAGAAAAGCATGTTTGATGACATGAAGGCCAGAAATAGCATGCTTGGACTGAATGCAGAAGGGGGAGTAGTGAAAGACAAGGTTAGAGAGGGCCCCATAATAAACTGTCCAAATTTTAACTTGATCCAGAAGATATGGGAAGCCCTTAAAGGATGCAACGCAGAGGCTTAACAAAGATCAAGTCTGCCTTTCAGACAGATTATTCTGGTGATGCTTTGGATATGAGAAAGCCAGGAAGATGAGTTGGGAGATTTTTATGCAGTAATCCAGGTGAGAGATCATCAAAGTCTGAACAAGGGCAATGGTAATAATAATGGAGGGAACTGAAAACAAGACATAATAAAGATGCAGAATTTACATTACTTGATGACTTATTAGACATCAGACTAGAGGAAGACTATAGGATGATTCCCATTATTCTGCCTTGGGTGGCTGGAATGATGGCAGTGGCATCCTGGGATGAAATTTTTGGGGAAAATGATAATTACAGGTTGGTAGGTTGAGTGTGAGTTTCCTGAGACTCAACTAAGTGAAGGGTCTCGGAGTCAGTTTAATAAATGGATCTGGATTTCAGAAGAGAGATCTTGAACAGAGAGAGAATTGAGAATCTTTTTGTTGGTAAATGAATCTATGAGTTTGGATGAAGTCACTCAGGAAAAGTGTACAGAGAAGCATGAGCAGAGAACCTAGTACTGAGCTTTGGGAATCAATATTTAAGGTGTGCTAAAAGGATAGGGCTATATGGTTAAACAATGGGGTGATACTGAGGTCAAGATAGAGTCTAGCAGCGAGGGCAGAAAAGTGGCATGGAGTTTAAAAAAGGAAAGAAAAGGGGGTAAGGGAATTTGAAGAGGAAGGGTGGTTCAACGATATTGCTTGTACTATATTATTGTCCCTGGGGCCCCAACAGACCATACAAATATCTCCACTCCAAAATAAGCAATTTATTACTCTATTACTTTTTACAAACAGTTTCCAAAGTACATACAATTTCTTCTTAAAATAATTTTATGGAATGAAAACAAATGCTCACCAATTATGGTTATGTCCCCTCAAGAAAAGATTTAATCCCCTGCAGCCTCCTCCTCCCAGTCTTGAGGCCCGAAAAGGTATCAGTTTTTGGGTCAAAGGCATCAAAAAGAAGGAAAGAAGGCAAAATTCTGAGCTGTCTTTAAGGCAAGAACCACCTCCATTTAAAAAATTTTTTTTATTTTTTGGTCCAGATACTCTTCTTCAGCTTCTTATGACCAGCTTTTCACAGATGTCTCCTCCTTTTGCTACCCAAGGCCAGCAAAAGACTCATCCTGAATCCCCCAGATAAACCTGAGAAGGGAACCTGAATGGGACTATGTTTGTGTGGGGCTCTAGCAAGGTTAAGGGTTGCTCTGGGCATGGAAAATGGGGCCCAGAGTAAGGTTCTTAGGTTCCATTTTCTTTTCCCTTCCCCACACTGCCCCTCTTTACCCACTACTTCCACATTTGCTTGTCTGGACTAAACCTTAGAAGGGTTGGTAGAAGGGAGGCCTAAAGTCACTTTTTCTTGAAATGCTGTAACATTTATCTGGGAGCTCTTTCTTTACCTTTCCTTGCCTTACCTGGGCACAGCCTTCTAGGGAATTCAGAGGCTGAGCCCCTGAAGTGAGAGTGGAAGAGCAGGTTTATGCTGTTTTCCCAGGGACTCTAAGCCCTCATTACTAAGTTAGGTAAAAACAAGGGAGGAAGAGCAATGACTGAATCCTTTGGGGTTTTCCTAAAGGCCTCTACTTTTTACGAGAGCAGCTGTTTTTTCTTGGGCCACTTGGACTTCATAAACTTGCCAGAAGTGATGAGGGGCCCAAAGCCCTGTTTGTGGGAGAATGCGTAGGCAGAACGTCGAGCGCCTGTATTTTTCGTTTTCTTCAGGACTGGGAGTGGCAGCGGATGTTTCATGCCATGAATTGTGTCAATAACCTATAGCCAGAGCAGGAGGAACAGGGTTTTTATCCAGAGGCAAAGGTAAAGACGGTCATGATTTAATTATATCTCAATAGATTCCCTGTTCCACTCACCTTATCCACATTGAAGGGACATAATAGTGGTTTGAGAAACTGGTACCCAATGGCAGGCAACATACAGAGGACCAGGCTGAGGACAACACTTAGCCATAGTTGTGGCACAGTCACAGTGTTCTTTACCACACCTGTAAACAATGAGCCAGAAGGGGAAAGGCTGAACCAAAGCCTAGAGGAAGGGGGCTGTCAGCAAGAACTTAGATACCTCTGCAGTCCAAAGAAGGAAGTTACTGATTTGGAGACAGTTTAGCCTGCTGGGAAATGATATAAATGCAAAAGAATTGCAGTGAGGTCCTTTACACTGAGGCCCTACCACTGTGAATTCACATGCCTTTGTCTCCCTCTAAAGGCCGGGCAGGGCAGGAGAGGTGGGGGTTGGTTATAGGAATCGAGGGCATTGGACTGGACACAAAAATGGGACAGAGGACTTTGGAGGGGGAAAGGAATGGCTTGAGGAGAGGTGGGCGCCAGCTACATCTATGTATTTGCTCCCTCTGTATTTTGTCTTCATCGGAGTGGAGAGAGAGACAGGGAAATTAATATGGGAGACAATACGCAGGGTGCCATGGTGGCAAGGATATTGGACTGGGAACCAGGAAACCTAGATTTGAGTCATTTAAATTTTAAAAACCTCCAGTCTCTAAAATGGTGCTAATAATTCTTGCCCTCACTGACCCAGGGGATGCTTGTAAAGATCAAATTAGGTTAAGAAGCTTGAAAATATCTTAAAACTCTATAAGGTAAAATATTTCCCCTAGCTAGATTTTGAGTCCTTTTAGGGCAAAGACCATGTCTTATTCCCATCTATCTCCACAGAGCCTAGTACATAGTAATAGCTTCTCAGTAAACATTTATTAAGCAAATATACTTAGTTCACACTTCCCACCCCTGCCTCCCAACCCCTTGTCGCATCCTGAACAAAGCCTTACCTAGGAATTGGAAGATGTTGGGGAACATTAGGCACAAGCCATCACTGTGCAGGAAGAACAAGATGCAAAAGTAGAAACCCAGGCTACCCCAGGTGAAGAAGTGGTTTATAAGTGTCCAGTAGGTTGTCTGCAGGGCGATCTGTAAAACACCCTCTTATGTACAATATTCTATAACCTGGGACCTATCAGCCGTCTCCCTTCTCCAATTCTGTAATAGAGGATTCTCCCTTCCCACCTTCCCTCGCTCTCTTCCAAACAGTCTCCTCATCCAATCCCCTTACCCCACCACTACTGTCCACACCTGCATTGTGACCACCCAAAGCAAGGAGGTCTGCACCATCAGGGAGAAGGCCTGGTAGTCAGAGATTTCCTTCCCATCACTGCGCACTGAGTTGAGAATGGTTCCCATGGGTATAAAGAACAGCACGAAGGAACTGTAGATCCCATGCACTAAACACTTCACAAATTCCCTCTTGTTGAAATAGAGGTTGTGCTGGCCTGGCTCATACAGCTCTGGGAAGCGTAGGCTCCATGTTTCATTCACATCCTGGAAACACCAGAAGGTAAGGAGGAAGGCTCAGGAAGGTCCCATCTCCATCAGAATAGAGGCTTCTCCCCACACTGAGTCTGCTGCCAGGCTGCCTAGGACCTTCCTCATGGATTACTTGAGAAATGGAACCGGTGAACAGATCAGTGACCACAGATAGTTCTTGAAGTCCTACTTTCTAGGCAAGGATCTAGGTAGTGGAAGAAAACTAGGAGAAGGTCAAGATGGTGGGAAGGACCTAGAGGCAACAAGGATTGGGGACTATCAGAAAGGAGGCAATTAGGATTGGGGCAGCTAGAAGGGAGGATTGGATCTTGGGGTGGGAAAGGCAGTTGGGATATGAGTCCCTAGTTTTAAGTGCTCCAGTTGGAGGAGAGGGGGAAGTCAATGGGGACCAGTGAGTTGCTTAGAGGTATCCATGTTCTGTGATGCTCCTCCCATTCCCATGATGTCCCCTTTCTGCTACTTTATTCCTCTTTGGAGACTCCTTTTCTATTCCATGTGCCCAGGACTGGAGGTTGGGGTAGAAGAGGAGGGAAAGGTAGGGCAGCAGGACCCCCCAATGCCCAGGAAGTTTCTGACAGGGACAGATGGCTCCTCTGGGGTAACTCCCTATAATTCAAAGGTGTCATACCCATACTCCCAAGCTTGGCCTTCAAGAACCCTCAACTAGGCCTCCCTGCATTGGCTTATCTCCTTATCTATGGATGGGTCTTTCCTTTCTTGAAGCCCCTTGCTTTACCTAGTCCTGCCCCAATGACTCTATTTCCTTTTACTACTTTTGTACATACTCAATTTACTATACAGCACAATTTCCATGTTTCTCTCTACAAAGATAAAATGGTCCCAAGAAAACTTGGATTTCTAAAACTGATGATTATGCTATGTGGAGGAAGATTCTTTACTTTCCCCCATGATACCTCTCTAAGTGATGAGCTCCCTTCCTTGCTCTAGAAATTATTCCATTTACACTTGACTTTGTAGACCTCAGCTCTTTCTGGCTTCTTCACTTTTGGGAATACTCCTCAAAGGCTCAGAGGCTTCAGTCCTGACCAAGGCTTGCTGCTAGTCTTACCTGGTCAAACAGACTCAAACCCAGGATGGGGAGGCAGGTGTAGACCAGGTTGTAGAAAGTGATAAACCAGGTATCATAAACTGTCTGGAAGAATACCAAGGAGATTTCTTAGATTCTGCTCTTCTCCAAAGTCCCAGCTCCACCTCCCAGGTCCAAGAGAGCCCCTTAACCTCCCCCTACCCATCACTACACTAACTTAAGAGTAGCATTTGAATTTCAGAAATTTGACTGAGAAGGCTGACTCTAGTTTGTATTTGGTCCTACTCTATTTAGAACTCTGGCTACCAGGCTGAGACAAGGCTGTATCAAATCAAGTTTGTTTGTGGCCAACCTTACAAGGCTGATTTGGACTAACCCTACCATGACTTGCACTGCCCCTCCCTGCACAGGAAGGACCCAGAGTGGGTACCTGGGGATGCTAACTATACCTCTGCACTCCCAGGCATGTAAGCTTCTGGTCTTTTTTCTTTATCTGCTTTATGGCATTCAGTAGCTTCTATAACACTGGACACTTTTTAACACTGGCAAGCAGGATAGGCCTAATGACCCTTCCCTATCTAGGTGCTCCATCCTAGGGCTGAGAGAGGGCTCCTTTCCTTATAGTCACAGGAGGTCAGCAGCAACACATACATACACACACCTATACATCCCACAACCCAGACCTGCTTTGTTAGACACTGTGGGTATACAAGTCTACTACTGTCTGCTGTCAGTCCTTTTCTTGTGGAGCTTAAGGCAACAGAGGTAGTGGGGATCTCCCAAGAGAATTGTTCCTGAGGTTATTTCTCTTTGAGAGACCCCTGAAAAATTTCTCATAGGAAAAGGAACAGCTTGTGGAATGTCGAAATCCAGGTGTCACCTCTCCCCACTACCTAGAGGGAGATTTCATATTCAAATGTGGAATTAATTCATTAGAGCAGACCTAGATGCACAAGAACAATAGACAGAGCTTGCTTAGAAACCTTTCATTAAAGAAGTTATAGGTCTGGGGTGTGACTACCCACCATGACCTGTAGTAGGCAGTTAGGCATGAGCTGAGTAAAAACAATAGGCCAGGGGCAGAGGGTCACCAGGGCAGAAAGCCCTGGGTGCCTAGCAATGGTCAAAATTACAAGCCCTTGCACAACCATTCCCTTAACTGTTAACTCCTGGAGATGACATCTAGCCTTCAGCTGTGTTTCAGCTTCAGACCCAGAAAAGCAGCAAAGCCAGACGGAGTAATTGTAGCCATGGCTGACATCAGGACCACCTGCATTGACTAATGACCACCCCCCCCCAGCCTCTGGTGCTGACCAATCAATGGAGACTACGACCCTGAGGAGGCACACCTGGAAAGCTGATGAATATTTTATAGAGATTCTCCCTGTAAGACTTCAAATAAAAGTCCTCAGGATGGAGGACCCAGTGGGGCTCTCTCTATGGAGCACTCCCAAGCTTTTCCACACCCCCTTCCCCCCAGGTGCTCCAAGAGCCCTTCTTTTGCCTCTGTAACTTGTTCCTGAACCCATTTCTTCTACAGCTCACTTCTTTTACCTCTGAGACTCTCTAAATAAACTTTCTCTTATAGTTTGAAAAAAATTTATTAGAACAACAATAGCGTGTGTTTTCGGGGTGCTGGTGGTGGTGGCGGTGTTGGGGTTGGGGAAGGAGAAATAAAGGAAACTGTGTTTCCAAGTATGGCTATAAGTGAACACCATAACCAGCCTGTCTAGCAAGACCCAGAGGCTCCTTGAGGCTTAGCCTGTTCCATAAAGACTACTTTGGATGCTTAAAAAAATAGAAGGAAGAAAGAAAAATCCCCATTACATATGTCTGGAAACTCTATTGTCTCTATGTCAGGGAAAAAGTGAAAATATCTTATGGGAAAGTTCTGAAGGAGTTAAGGCCAAGTCAGAGCCAGGCCAGATAAGTTAAGGTTTGGAAATCTAAGGTTAAGTGTAGGGTTAGGAGATGGGATAAACATGGTGAGGAGTTTTACAGATGGGTGGCAGCATGTCATACATTTGGTCTCTAGAGGAGAAAAAGAGTCTGAGTTGGCTGAAGTGGGGTGACTAGAAAAGACCCAGTTGACCAAAGTGGGAAATGCCACCTGACCTCCTACCTGTGCAGAGAACCCACTGTAGAAGGAATACCAGAAGTGCACCAGAGTGAAGGCAAAGTTTTTGTAAAAGAAGTAGCTGAGAAACTTGCACATGCGATTATAGGACCAGCGGCCATGGACCAAGAGTAGACGCTGAAGATACTGGAACTGGGAGAAGGCAAAGTCGCTATTGAGCATGGCCTGCATTCCTTCTGGGCCACTGATGCCGACCCCAATGTGGGCAGCTGCAAAAGAAACCCCAGAAGCTTCTCAGCCACAGATCTTGTTTGCTGGGCCCCCAGCCTGTAAAGTGTACAAATCCGTACAAATACGGATGCCGTACAAATCCCTTATTTTACATTTGGAAACACTGTTAGGCCCATCTCAAAATGGCACTTAGTGGAGCCTTTTCCCCTTAGTGGATTGCCCCTCCCTCACAAGTCAGAAAACAGCTCCATCATCCTTGCTTCGTTTTGGATGCTGCTGCTCAAGAATGTCTGGCATGTCTAGTTCTGGAAAGCTATCCTGAATGGCTTTTGCACCTACTATAGCCATATGGGCTCTGTCTTACTCTCCAGATGCTGAGATAAAAATTTCTTCATATCTCTTAAAGCCACTTAAATTAACTAAAAATGCAGGATGGCCCATCTGGTGCAGCTCAGTGGATTGAACATCAGCCCACGCACCAAGAGGTCCCTGGTTTGATTCTCAGTCAGGGCATGTCCCCAGGTTGTAGGCTTGATCGTCAGTAGGGGGCATGCAGGAGGCATGCATTGATGTTTGACTTTCATAGATGTTTTTCTCTCTCCCTCTGCCTTTCTCTCTCTCTAAAAATCAATAAAAACATTTTTTAAAAATGCAGGATAGATGCCAATCTAACACAATATTTAAGTTTTTCTAAGGAGCTAAAATCCAATTGTTGGGAGGAATAAGTGATGTATTACTTTGTTAGTGTTCTTCAGGAGGTCTAAGGTGACTTTTTCTAGATAAAGCAAGGATTACACTTGATAGAAGATAACACTTAAGTTCCTAAAACTTAGTCTGTTGTAGTGCTGGCCAAATTCATTGATTTTTCTGGCACATACCTATTGCATTGCTTAATGGAATAAATGAAACCTCTAAGGCCCTAAAAAGCAAAAAAGTTCTAGAAACTGGGGAAGATAGAAATAACACTTCCTAGTATTGAGGTGGAATATCTGCTAGTGTTTCCTGTATGGAGAGAGGCTTGCCCTGACTCCTCTGGCTGGAGGACCTTGAGATGTTGTCTGTATCTCACAGAACTACAAGTTGCTGGAGGCTAACAACATTCAGCTGAAATTAAAACCAGTTTTCACCATTTGCTTCTATTGGTCTGAAGCACCCGTGAGTCTGCTCTTCTCCTCCAGCCAGGGGAGTCAGGGCAAGGTCTCTAGAACACTGCCTTAGGGAGGAAAAGATCCCCGCATTGGGCCTCACAGCTAATTCCCTAGTTGGGCTGCCCTGTCTTCAGCCTAACTCTGCTCAGGCCTACAGCTTTCAAAAAAGGAACAGATTATGACTCCCGCCCCAGGGTCCCTTCTATGGGCTTTGATGCTATCTCAGAAAGAAGGTGTGGTAGTAGCACAGCCTGTTGTTGTGTATATATGCACGGGTTCTTATGGGAGCTGTGTGTGTGAGTGTTAAGTGAATGAATCTAAATGTGTGTGCATACCTGTGGGTATGGGCTGATATATGCATGTGTAAATAAATGGGAAATGCAGGTATAGAGGAGCATGAATGTAGGTGAAAAACAGTATCAATGTATAATATATGATATGAAGTAATGTGAGCCAGTAAGAGTGTCACCCAGATCAGTTCTGCCCATAGAGGAAGGAAAGGGCAAGCCCATGCCTGGGGCTACTGCCCACCACCCCTCACATGCCTTTGATCATGGAGACATCATTGGCTCCATCCCCGATGGCCAGTGTCACCACCTTCTTGTACTTCTTCACCAGCTCTACCACCTGGGCCTTCTGAAGGGGTGTCATCCGGCAGCAGATCACCCCTTTGCACATGCATGCTGTTCGTAGCAGTTCCAACTCCAGGTTCCCTTCTAGAGCACAGGCCTGCAGCACCAGAACACACCCACACTTCAGGCTTCCCAAAAAGGTTCTCAGGACAGGACCTTCCTAGGCCCCCCTCGCCCCCCATACTCTCCTGTATTACAGAAGTCAGGCACAACTATTCCCAAGGTACTCTACCCCCAAGGGAGGCCAAACCGCCATGCCAGTTCTAGGCATCCTCACATCTGACCCAGCCTCCAATGGGAAACCGGTCAGGGTCTCTCACTGGGTCTAATCAGCTGACTGGGTGATAAGGCCAAGTTTCCTTTTGGAGGACGTGGTTCTGCTCACTTCCCCTCTTCCCCTAAGTGACAGGTCACATCAGTAGTGAAGAATTTGGATAAGGAAGGAATATGCTCTTGGCTTCTCTTTCCTAATTATTCCTGCCTAGAGAAGGCTTGGGAAAGGTGTTTGTCAGGCAAGGGCACCTGAAAGGAGAGGGAATAGGGTGACTCAGGGGTCTTGAAATTTCCCTGAAGTGGGCTGGATCTAGGAAAAAAGTTCCTTGGAAGAAGAGAACAGAGTTGTAGCTCTGTGTTGCCCACCAGACTGTAGCCATTGATGATCAAGCCATAGTTGCCATTGGGCACCTCCTCAGGTATCTTCAAGGACATTTTGTGCTTCGTGGCAAGGTAACTGTTTATTGGGTCTGATTCCAGTAGAGACTCGGGTTTCATCTGGTGCATTGCTGACCTGAAAACCAAGAGTAGTGGTTAGTGTCTGACCTGAAGCCCCAGAACTTAGGAAGGAAAATGTGCCCCAGAGTGAAAGTGGGCAAGGTGGATACAGAGCCTCTGAAAAACACCAGCTAGGACCTCCGATTTGACTGCCTCCTGAGACCTGCCACTGCCTTAGGTCCCTGACCATCCACACACCACACTTCTCCACCTCCCCACCCCCACACTCCAACCTCTTGAACTCTAATGCTTATTCACAAAATTCTCTCAAATATTTTTGTGGTTTTTTCCCCCTCCTCCATTTCTTCTCTATTCCTTCTGGTAGTGTGGGGGTCATATCTGGTGAAGAGGCGGGTGGGATCTTGTGTCCAGGGGTGGGCTGTGGCAGCTCTCTCATCTGTACCTGAGTTCTTGCTGAACGGTCTGCTCATCCTTGCCTTGGATGATAAACAGCCCATCCATTTCATCCTCAAGTATGTTACAGGCATAGGCAATGTTCACAGCAGTTTCTGCAGGGAAGGGGGAGCCCACAGGTCGCATTTTGGCTAGAACAGGGTGCTTTCACAGTATACAGCTACACAGACACTAACAGTGGGCTGCAGAGCCCATTTGTCCATATTTGCCATGGATGCAAAGTGTATTTTTCATGAGTCAGTGGAGACCATATTCAAACATCCACAGCAGACTGTCTACTTGGTACAGACTTGTGAGTTATTTATCGATTAAGTAGGATCATTCTGGTTTAGCCTTCTCTACAAAGCCTTTCCCTGTTTCTTAAAGCAATTCCAGTTTGTATCCACTTCTCTAGGCAATCAGGATGCATTTCCTTGAATAGAAATCGTACACATTTCTATGCTGGATTTTATGAGAGACTGAGATATGTTTAGGTTGCAGTCTTTCCTTTACATCAAGAAATCTGAAATTTAGAATAAATTCATACTAAAGAAAAAAATTTTTCTTAGATTAAGTCCTGAGCCCTGGTTGCAAGTGATATTAATATTCAGAAGAGAGTTGCAATTGTCAGAAAAACTTTCCTGGAAAAAGGATTTGAGGATGAGTAAGACTTGTCTAAGGGGGAAAACCCCCCACATTTCAAATGGTGAAACAACCCAAACAGAAGCCCTAGAGCAGGAATTAGATTGTTTTGGGACATACTGAAGATAATGGTCACATTAGGATGGAGATAAGAATGTGTAGTAGGCAGCAACATTATCAAGATGTTGAGGGCCAGACAGTGGAGTCCAACTACCACATATAGTCACTGTAGGTACCTGAGCAGAAGAGTAACATCATAAAAGTAGAATGTTTTAGGTTGTTTGTGGGCTATACTGAAATAAATAAGGGCAAGAAACAAAGAAATCAGTTCAGAAGTTTTTACAGAAGTTCAGCCACCAGGGGACAAAGGCTGAACTAGGATGGTGACATAGCTAAGGGAATTTTCAGAGGAATCGGTGCGACATGGTGGGAGAATAAATCTTTGGGACAACAGAGAGGATATAATCAAAGGCAACTCAAATTTTTAGCTTGTGAGCTCTGGATGACAGGCATCTGTGTTCTCCCTGCCTAATACAGTATCTGGCATAAAATATACAGTTAGCAAATTGTATGTATGACTGGGAATGGAATTAACCTGTAAGGACTTGACCTGGGTTATAAGGTACTTTTCAAATAAATGGATAAGAAAAAAAGACAAGGGAGAAATGGCTACGGAGACAGGAAGGATGGCCAGTGAGCTGCGGTACTCCCCTTTACCTTGCTTATCTCCAGTTAAAACCCAGATTTTAATTTTGGCTTTGTTCAGTGTTCTGATTGTCTGAGGTACTCCATCCTGCAGCTTATCTTCTATGCCTGTGGCCCCTATCAGCTTCAAACAGAGACAGCAATGAGTGAGGAAAAAGGAGAGTCACAGCATTTAGTGCTACCCAGCAATTCCACTGGCACTTCAGCATCCTCTTTAGTAAGCTGGCTCTGTCCTGGCATGAGGACCCCAATGATATAAAACTCAGCACACTCTACCTCTCAGTAGATGCAGCTTTTCAACCACATGCTGAAATCCTATTTGGAAACACAGAATATTAGGGACCAAAGAGGGAAGAGACTTGCCCAAGTAATACACGACGCTGTGTGTGCCACTTCTAAACCATCTGTTTCTCAACACTTTCACTTCTCCCTTGATTCATAGCATGCTTCCTGGCTTTGATCTCCAAAAGCAGTGGGTTCCAGATAAAGGATCCCCTACAGCCCATTCCAGTTTTTCTTTCAGTCCTACAAGAGCTTGGGTGAATCTCTTTTGTTTGTACCTACTGCAGCCTTCTAAGGTTTTCAAGGCTTTTCCCCATGAATAGGGAAATAACTAGATTAAAAGCTTCTCAGTCCAACACAGTGCTTTCTCTCTATGACACCCCAACAGTGCTGACTACAGGGATGGGCACCAGAACTGAGTCTGAGGAACTGACAAACTACTAACTAATTTCTGTTAGGCCTCTAGACGGACAGTCTAGAAATACTAACCACAGAACTGACTATGGAAGGAGATTTGTAAACTTTGGTATCTCTAAATTTTCCCATTTGGTATCAGTAATTTCTTCTTTTATAGCAGAGCCAGCCTATATCAGTCTGGTCAAAAACTTTGGGGTCATTCTTAACTTCTTTTTCTTATATCCTATAATCTAATCCATCAGCAAATTCTGTTGGCTCTACCTTTTAAAAATGTACAGAACTTGACCATTCCTCACCACTTCCACTGCTTCTGTCCGGTCAAGCCATTATCATCTCACAATTATACTATTACAACTACCTTCTAATTGGTCTCCCTGGGTCTGTGCTTGCTCCCCTTCAGTATAATCTCAACATGGCAGCCAGAGAGACCATTTTAAAAGCTATCACATCGCTTCTCTGGGTGAACTCATCAGTGGTTTTCCACATCTCAGTATAAGTTCTCATATTGGCCTATGAGGACCCTCTACTACTGTCTCATGTCCTTTCATTCTCTCCTCCTACTTGCACTGTACCAGCCACCCTGGCTGCCTTGCTGTTTGATTAACAAGTGAGGCCTACTCCTGTTTCAGGGCTTTGTTCTTGCCATTCCTTCTGTTAAGCTAATCCCCCAGGACCTGCTTGACTGCCACCTCAAGGTCTCTGCTTAGGTGTGTCCTTCACAGGGAAGACTAAGCCGCTATGCCTTGTCCTCTTCAAAACACACATGCACACGCCAATACCCCCAGCTCTCTTCCTGGCTTTGTCTTTTCCCACAGCACTTTCTCCATCTAACATACTATATATGTTACTTTTTAGTCTGTTTTGTCTACTGCTATGTGCTTAGGGCTTAAAACAGTGCCTGGCACAGAGGACGCACTTAATAAATATGTCAAATGAATGAGAGAATATTTTGTCTTGTGTATTCCATCAACTGTCCTGGATTATCTAATTGTGCATTATCCAGATCCTGATTTCTCCCAGATCACTTAGCTTCTGTAAGCAGATTTGGGATAAGAAACATTGCCAGAAAAACAAAATTTATAACTAGTGCATTTTTTCACTATTTATGGATTTCAAAGATCCAGGATAGCCTGAATTAGCTTGGATTCCAGTGTCTAATATCCAGAGAGAGCCTGAAGCTATTGATTTTGCTGGCAGCCCCTGTCAGAGCCCTTGCTCAGTCTGCTGACCACCATCCTCATTATGCCCCAGTCTATTCCTCGTTTCCTCATACTAACCATCAAGTCTTTTTCGATCTCTTCATAGACACTTGATATTTTATATTCCCGATTCTCCACAGACAGGCAGGCTTCACTATGTTTCTTGTTCCAGTCGTGGAAGAAAGAATTGTCCAGTTCTCGGTAGGCCACAACAAGGGTGCGAAGGCCTTCACTGGCAAACTCCTGGAAGACATGTGCATGCACTGAGTGGACCTGGGCTGGGTTAGGGCTGAGTCAAAGGAGTGGCAGACTCACCCCACAGGCCCCATCTGCCTGCAAAATAGGGATTAATGATTACTACCATGCGGCTAGTACCTAGCCTAACCAGAAAGCAACGGTTGAGCTTTCTCAGCAAAATGTCCTAAGGATTGGGCCAGCGTAACTGGGGTAAAGTATGAGAGTACTTCTGACAGAAGGTTTTAGCTTCTATCTGTAATTAGGGAATTTGCTGTGTGACCGTGGGAAAAACCAAGCCTTCTAGATTTCTTTCTTCTAAAATTGGGATAGTAATTCAGCCCCTACAGAAAAGTTAATGATGTCTATAATATGAGAATGGAGTAAAAAGAAAGAATTGTTATAAAAAATAATGAAAGGTATTACTATTTTTTACAAGTATACATTCATTTTTTTCTTCTGTCTCTGCTTTCCTTCATCAAGTATTCAATGGATATCTCAAATAGCACACATATTATATATTTGTCTCCAGCTGGTTGACTCAGCACTGTTAAGTGAGGCCACTGCTGAAATGCTCTCTGGGTGAGCAAGCATCTTTCTGCCTCTTGGCCACTGAGATATATCCTAACCATAGCTTGCTATCTTGCAGAAGTATATTCCTGCTCACAAGGAGGGCTAGGTGAGAATGTGGGTTGTTTAGGGCAGAATTCAACTGCCCTAATGTGGGTTAGAAGCACATTTTATGTATTGAGAATTGCATGTGAATAACAGTTCTACATAACTGTTTTAGTGAGCTTCAAAACAATTCACTTTGGCATTATAAGAACAAAGAGAAATGGAATTTATCATCTTGATATTTTGCTCTTAGTTCACTGTTTAACTCCTGAGTGTTGGATGTTAGCTGTTGGGTGAGATTAACATAAGGCAGTATATGTAAGGAGGGAATGCCATTTTTTAAACCTCTGTAGTGTTGGCCAGTGAAGCTATGAAACAGAAGCCTAAGAGAAGACCTTAGAGAATTCTTAAGAAGGAAAAGATATGGCAGAAACTGATTTTGCATAGGATACTGGTAACAGGAGTTGGCAAGCTTAAGAATACACTGACAGATTCTTAATCCTTCAACAAATAACTTAGCAGCCTGTGTCAACAGTATTTCTTACATATCCCTTTTGTTTTTTTCTCTTCTGGTGGTCAAACTAGGGCCCTGGGGCCAGATTCTGACTGCCACTTATTTTTATATGGTCTGTTTGCTGATCCCTGTCCTAGAGGTCCTGGAGCTATGCTTCTGCATGAGTGGGTTTTTGGAGCTTGACTCATAGGTTTATCATCAGTGGTTGACAAATTGTGGTGTAGTCAGGCTCTACTATGGGTTTCTGTTAAGGTTGGTAGTAGGAAGCAGGTTGAAAGATATGAAACAGTTTTATGACCCCCCCCTTTCTAAGCAAGTCTATGGAAATGCTCTCTGAGAAGATAACCTTCAGTGTTCTAGAAGGAAAAACACTTGAGATATAATGTAGATACCATAAAATTCAGCCTTTTACAGTATATAATTGGTGGTGTTGTTTTTAAAATTTTATCCATAAAGTTGTGCAACCATCATTACTATCTAATTCCAGAACATTTTCATCACCCCCACAAGAAACCCTATATCCATTAGCAGTCATTCCCATTCCCTTTTCTCTAGCCCTTGACAACCACTAACCTACTTTCTGTTTCTACAGATTTGCCTATTCTGGACATTTCATATAAATGGAGTCATACAATATGTTGCCTCTCGTGCCTGGCTTCTTTCACGTAGCAAATGTTTTCAAGGTTCATCCACATTGTAGCATGTAGTACATCATTCCTTTTTTTTAAAAAAAATCCTCATTGCAGAGCATGCTTATTAATTTTAAAGAGGGAGGAAGGGAGAGACAGAGAGAGAAAGAGAGAGAGAGAGACATCAATGTGAGAGAAACATTGCCTCCTGTACATGCCCCAAGAGGAGGATCAAATCTGAACCCAGGTATGTGCCCTGACCAGGGATTGAACCTGCAACCTTTGGGTGGATGGGATGGTGCTCCAACTGAGCCACACCCGGCCAGGGCTACATCATTCCTTTTTGTGACTGAATAATTCATTGTATGGATATACCACATTTTATTTGTCCATCCGTTGCTGGGCATTGGGGTTGTTTCATAGAACATTCATGTACGAGTTTCTGTGTGGATGTATACTTTCATTCCTCTTGGGAACATGCCTGGGAGTGGAACTGCTGGGTCACAGAATAACTCAATGCCTAACCTTTTCAGGAACTGCCAGACTGTTCTCCAAAATGGCTACATCATTTTACATTCCCATCAACAATGCATGAAGGTTAAAATGTCTCTATATCCTTGCCAATACTTACTACTGTCTGGTTATCTTTGCTATTTTAGCTATCCTAGTGATGTGAAGTAGTATCTTATGGTTTTGATTTGCATTTCTCTAATGGCCAATGACACTAAACATCTTTCATGTGCTTATTGGCCATTTGTTCTCTGACTTCTGACTATGTGTTAATATAGAGGCAAGCCAAAGTGCCCTAATTAAATAGCATTTTCTCAAATCTCTTTCTTCTTTAAAACATTTTTTCTGATCTACCTCTTCCTCATCCTATTCCCTGTCCTATTCCCCCAACCCTCTATATATCTAGGTATAAGGGTAGAAACCCCAGAGACTATGGATCTGGTTTTCCTTCCTAGTGCCAGCACACTGGAGCCACTCTCTTTCTATATATCTCAAATCCTAGAGGGTGGAAGTGGAGTAGGGTAGGTAGGGGGGAGGTACCTTTGGGGATTCTAATTCTGTAGATAACAAAGCATGGTATCAAACAGTCCCCTACAGCTCAGGCCTTGTGCTTTCCGCTCCATACCCTAAAAGCAATCCATTCTCATCATGGCTCATGGGGTGGGGCCTCCCATACCAGCAGGCCCTATTCTGAAGCAAATTCTAGGTCTGACCATGGGAGCTCCAAAGCCAGGAATCAGAGAGAACTATTCCAACTGTGTAAGTGATCCCAGAGACAAAGTCCTTGTCATGCCCCTGGGATCCTGTGCCATCCAACTCCTTGACAATATGATCAGTGAGAATCCCACAGAATGAGGTAGTTTTTATTCTTCATCAATTTAAGAGACACAGACACCAATATATACCTACATGGAAACACAATGACAGAGGGACACATGTGGACACATATCCAGATACACAGAACCACCCATAGCTTCCCTCCCCTACAGCCTACACACTTACATCTAAATGGTCCATGGTCACATCTCTGAGGGATGTACAGGATGGATGAAGCCGCTGACAGAGGATGGTGTCTGCTCCCTTGCAGAACAATATTACCCGATCTTCAGGTGTCCTCACTAAGGATAAGCAAACCAAGCAAAGCAACCATATAGGCCCACTGTTACAAGAACTTGTCTGGGCCACTGAGGGATGGCAGGAGGCTGTTCCCATGACACTTGTTTCTGATACATTTTGGGGCTAAACACAAGATAAGTGATGTGGTGAAGGCTGGTGAGAGTGAGAGAGCACCTTATGGAACCAGTTCTTCCATTGGTTCAGTATCACCTGTGGAAGACTGATGCAGAATCACGTTTAGCATCTCAAGTCCAAGTTCCATACCAAGGCTCACACTTAGTAAGGACCAAGGATGAAAAATGACCCAAACTAATTTAGAAAAAGATAGCATAAATTTCCCCTATATTTCTGCCCCCCTCTTACTCCAAGTTCAGGCTTTATGGATTTATTCTCTGTTCGTATCTTAGCTTTAGGGGTTCTTACAAACCACTACTCAGGAACACTACAGAAGGACCCTAGCATATGGTAGTAAGCCCCCACTGTGTATAAAAGAAAATATAAAGATATGTGACAGAGAAGGTGGGAATGGCTGTGTGTTTGTATTTGAGGCATAGTACCTGTGAGAAGGCATGTGGGTGGGAGAAAACATCTGTGTGTAAAGAGAAAGTCAATGTACAAAAGTATATGAAAGACAAATACGGGGGGGGGGCCTATTGGGAGGGGCACCCACCAATAACAGACATCCTCTTGCGCACATTGCTGAAGTCCAAAATAGCCAGCAGTTGGTAGACTTTGGTTTTTCCCATTTCGACTATAGTGATTGTCTCAGGCGTACGGGAAAGCAACACAAAGCCAAAGTTCCTGGCAGCACTGACCAAGGCACCTTCATCTGGGGACTGAGCCTGGTACACCAGCTCACCTGGCAGGAGAGAAGAGGGCAGCCAGAGCCCACAGAGATGTGCAGCTGAAGTCCACCCAGAAGTGACACTGTCTTCCAAATGGTTTACATAAAGATGGAGCCCAAGAGGGGCATCTTTCTTCAAAAATTCCTCATGGTTTGGCCCTAAAAGGCCAGGTTGTATAGAACAAGTCAGGTTTTTTTCTTTCTTTCCAATATTTTCAACTCATTTTACAGACCTGAATTAATATTACAGAGGTACATGGTACATGCAATGTATACAGATGAACAAAACTCTCCAACTTTAGTGGGTAAAGATGGCCCAGATAGCTTGTTAAATATGCAGATTCTTGGCTCTACCCAAGTTTACTGCATCCAGAATCACAAAATCTGGGAGGAGGGCCCAAGAAATAGAATTTTTAACAGATTTCCTGGATGAGTCTCATGCAGGTGGTCCTGCATAAAGTGTTCCTTTATAAGACTAGCCAAACTTTAAATAAATACCACTAAGACATGGTAATATTGATGTTTTAATAAACAGTTAAAAATTTATATGAATGAGTACTGCCACTTTTGAAACTCTTATCCTGGGGTGCTAAATGACTCACTTTGTTGAATTAGTCTTTTAATCTAATATTACTCAAGACATTTCTTGAGCTTCTCTTTTAGAATATCACCACAACCTGAGATCTATTTTAGATTATTTCTCTTCAGAAGGACAATTTAATTTTTAAAAGCAGTTTCATAATCAGAGTCTTATACTTGTGAATGAACTGGGTGGGGGAGTATAATTTTAGGTCAGACATAAGATATATCTATGGGACAATAAGACTATTTTCTAGTGTGTTTTCTACCTTGTCACTCAAGGTAGTAAAGAGACAAGTCCAAATATGCTTCAAATAATAGGAACTTGTTGGAATGTGAGGCCCAGAGAGGCCTGTGGTGGGGCGGGAGCTCACGAGGCCAGGAGACATGAAATTTAAGTTCTTATCTCCGCCATTCTTAGATATAGGATTTTAGGCAAGTCCTTTAATCTCTTTTAGCTTCAGTTTCCTTCAAAACTGAGATCAGTTTTCATTTTCTGCTTACCTCAGAGGGCTGTTGTGAAGATTGTGGGAGATAATATAAATGAAAACAATTTATAAAACTGTAAAGTAAGCCCAGCCGGCGTGGCTCAGTGGTTGAGCATCGACCTATGAACCAGGAGGTCACTGTTCAATTCCGGTCGGAGCACATGACTGTGCTGTGGCTCAGTCCCCAGCAAGGGGTGTGCAGGAGGCAGCCGATCAATGCCTCCCTCTCATCATTGACGTTTCTATCTCTCTCCCTCTCCCTTCCTCTCTCTAAAATCAATAAAAACGTATTAAAAAACCCAAAACTGTAAAGTAATATACAAATATAAGGTGTAGTATTATATAAAGAGTATATAGATTTTAAAGGATGTGATTTATTTGGTTACCTAAATTCTTGTTAAGAAAAGAAGTCCTCTTAATTTATAATTGGTCATTTCTCATTGTTTCTAAAAAAAGTTTGGGTATCATGGATGATATAGCTACACAGGGTGGAGCAAAAGTAGGTTTACAGTTGTTTGTATGGAAAATAATACAATGATTAATAAATAATAATCTGTGTTTCACATACTCACATCTACTGTTTCCCCACCCTGTATTTGGTTACTAAAGAAACTAGGATGTGTGGGGATACCTTTTAATAGTAAAGTAACAAAAGGACAAATCCATTCACGCTTCAGGAAGTCTTGTCAGAGACAGTGGAGCTGATCTTGGGGATCATTCAGATGGACTCTATCACATAACATCACAAAGTTTCAAGATCAGAAGCTCCCTAGATAGCACCAAGTTTGACCCCTATCTAATGACTGAATCTTCTTTAAGACTAAGAGGTTGTTTTCTACTTGAATATTTCCAGTGACCAAGAGCTCACTACTTATCTTGACTGTCCATTTCGCTGCTAGGCAATACTTCCTATTAGAAAGTTCTTTCTTAGATGAAGCCATTACAAATGATATCAAACCACCCCCACCTCCAACCAGCCTAGACTCTATGGCATATTCTCAGTCCCTAAGGACTTAGGTCCCTTCTCACCTTCTACTTTCTCTTCTGACATCACAGTATGACACAATGAGAGTGAGAGGAAAAACAAGTGTACCCAGCGATCTCCCCTTTTTACTGCTTCCACCAAAGTCTTGTCATAAAATGAAAACTTAGGATCAGCCCATTTGTTGTAGGAGAAGTCAACCTTTTCTGTTTTCTGGAATATATAAGCCAGAACAAACTTCTCAGCAGCAGCTTAACATTGTAAAAGGTCAATTTGGGAGCAATTTCTGTAATGTGATAAGAACTCTTAGGAGGATTGGAAGAGAAAAGTAAGATAAATGAAGGAGACCCTGTGCTGGTTTCCAAGGCCTTTTTAGCTCTGACTTGGACCATCCATTCATTTTGGGCCAGAAAAGATCCATCCCACAGGAGACAAGCTGAACACTGCTTGGCAGACTCTTCTTACTCCCTTTCCCCCCACCAGCTATCCTGAATGATGAATGGCCAGCTTCAGTCTCTACTGTTCCAAGTCCCAAATCCATGATAATCAAACCTGAGGATATGAGGGGGTAACTGCTCCCTATTAGTAAATGGTATCTGGAAAAAGTCTTGTCTCTGGCTGTCCTCTGCCTGATTTTGGGAGCTGGGAATGAAACTGAATACTGATATCATACCAGTTACACTATTCCTATTTAACTTCACAGGGGACTAGAGAGGAATACTGCAAGATAGAGGCAAGGCTGCATTACAAATAATCTTCAGTACATAGCACTTGTTCCAGATTTCATTTTGAACCATTTCACTTGTCCTGTCAGCATACCTGATTCCTTTCTGTGTCTAACTCGCCCCCGTGGTACTTGACTTTGCCTCAATCTTTGGACTTCTTATTAACTACCATTTTCCTGGCTATGACCTTGGCTTCTTTAGACATTACTTTCATTCTCCATTTCAGCTAGGCTGCTGGTAGCCACCTTGGGTAAACATTTTTTTTCTGGTTCAATTTGGCTTTGAGGCTCTCTCATTCCACCCTGGAGTGTGACATTAATAGATTTCTTCAGTCTATACCAGAACTCTCAAGGATATTTCTCTAGTTCTTTGTAGCTGTGGTACTACTTGGGCTGGGCCCCAATATGTCAAGTACAGACACAATTGTCCTGCTGGTGTTATGTTGGGGTAAGGGAAGTTTGTAGTTGAGCTATATGGGCTCTTTTCTATATTCCACATAGAGTTTTGTCATAGCAGCAAAGAAGTATGGTCAGGTTCAGAGCCAAGCCCTAGACCTGGCCAGCCACGGAGTTGTAAGCTCTGGAAAGTTTGTGGGTTCAATAATTTAAGATAAATCATTATATAGCATCCCCTGAGGCTTTTCTAGAATTGAGCTCTTGGGCATATTCTTTAAAACTGGAAGCTGGTGAGTGGTGAGAGATAAACTGAAGAGTCAGGCATGAGGCTGATCCTGCGTTAGCATCTAATATGTAATAGGGAGTCACAACAATTTTCTGCTGGAAGTGACATAATTATATTTGTATTAGAGAAAGTCCTCTGGTAGCAGCATGGAGAATATATTGGAGCTAGCAGACAAAGAAAGAGTTGTTATTTTTACTATATAAAGAACACTTTTAAGTTTAAAAAAAAAGGCAAAGAATATGAATAGGCAGTTCACAAAATAAGTATAAATGGGCAATAAAGTGATTGGGAAGGGGAAGGAAAATAAGCACATAAAAATGATTTAACCTGATGAGTAATCAAAGAAAGGTAAATTAAATGAGATATCATTTTCACCAATTAAATTTCTAAAGATTAAAACACTGTTAATACCCAGTATTGACAAAGATAGGGGAAAAAAGGAATTCTCATATATTTTTGGTGGGATTATATTTTGGTGCAATCTATCTAGAGGGCAATATGGTAATATTAAATACATTTAAAAATGTGGGTACCCTTTGACCAACCAATTTCACTTCTGGCTTTATTCTAAGGAAATAATTATCAGAAGAGGAGACAAAAATGTATGTACCAGGGTGCTTACCACAATGCTATTTATAATAGCAAAAGAAAATGGAATAAAAATAGGTCTTGATTAAATTAAGGTATATCAATACAATTGGATACAACAGTCATTCAAAATGATGGTGCAGACTTTAATTTATTGACATGGAAAGAGGACCACAGTATAGTGTCAAGTGAATAAAAAGAGGCTGAAAAGAGCATGATTCTTTTCTCCCTCCCTCCCTTCCTCTCTTTCTTCTATCTATCCATCTATCTATCATATTTAGATGTATATGTATGCATATATATATATATATATATATATAAAAATAGGAAAAGCATATTTTACATTGGTTATCTAAACAGGATTAAGTGATTTTAACTTTATTCTTCATACATTTCTGTATTGTTTGGTTTTTTTTTATAGTGAGCACAGATTACTTTTTTAAACAGAAAACACACAATAAAGCCATTTTCATTTTAAAACACAAACCCAAATCTCCTCAAACGTAGGTCATTTATATAATGATTTCTGATATTATGGGACCAATAAAAGCTTTAATATTTCAGGGACTAAAGGAGTCCCCACTTGTGTTAAGATGCTGCTGTGCAGCACAGCCTCACTCAGCTCCTACATGCATTTCACAGGGAGCTGTAATCACTCACCTCAGAGACTTCCACCTTCTGTCCATACTTGTCATAGACAGCACCTGTTGGTAAGTAAACAGAGGAGAGAATTGGGTTTTAAAGAAAGGCTTAACTTTTTTTTATTGTGGTAAAGTATATATAACATAAAATTTGCCATTTTAAACATTTTTAGTGTAAAATTCAGTGACATTAATTACATTCACAGTGTTGTGCAACAATCACCATTGTATTTCCAAAACTTTTTCAGCATCCTAAACAGAAACTCCCTATTCCCCGCCCTTGGTAACCTCTACTGTTCTTTCTGTCTCTGTAAATTTACCTATTCTAGACATTACATATAAATACAATCATACAGTATTTCCTTTTGTGTCTGGCTTATTTCATTTAGCATAATGTTTTCAAGACCATCCATGTTGTAGCATGTGTCAGAACTTCATTACTTTTTTTAAATTGTTGACATCATTACTTTTTTTGACTAATATTCCATTGTATGGATATACCACAATTTGTTTATTCATTCATCTGTTAATACACACATGGGTTGTTTCTACTACTGGGATATTGTGCATAGTACTGCAATGAACACTAGCATATATCTATTTGTTTGAATCCTGTTTTCAATTTTTTGGCCTCAGACTGTCAATTTTTTTTTTGGTATATACCTAGGAATGAAATTACTGGGTTATATGGTAATTTAAAGAAGGGTTTTTAAAAGCTTTTTTCTTTTGATTTTATCATCATAGACTTGCAGTTAAACTGCCTTGAATTCCCTCAGGCTACCTAGCCCTCAGGCTATTCTTAGCCCTCAGTGCTACAGTAAACTTCTTTCCCCAAGCCAGTGGTAAGAAGTAGGCATCTGCTTGGGTCCCAACTCATCTCCCTTAAGTGAGAGTGAGGTGAAGCTGGAGGTTAGTCACTGGATCTGAGAGACTTCATACCTCAGGAAGCCCTCCAATCAGAAAAGTTATCTAGAAGAGATGTGAAAAGAGGGCTAGAATGTTTAGGATCTAGGCCAGTGGAGAGTATAGGACAGACAGAATTGGGGTGGAAGACAGTCTGAGGCCAAGCACAGAAACACCCATGACCCTTTTCAACCTTACCCAGATCTTATAATAAGTCAGAGAATAAGATCTTCACCCAAATCAATTCATCCAAAAATAAACCCTGTTTGGCAGAGATAATAGGAATTATTAGAGTGCTCTAGCTTTCTTTGAAATTTAAAAATTTTAATTATTTTTTAATTGAGGTGAAATTCACATAACATACAATTAAACATTTTAAAGTGTACAACACAGTGACATTTAGTGCATTCGAAATGTTGTGCACCTACCAATGTTGTGCACTAGCTTCAAAGGTTTTTCATCATCCCAGAAGAACATCCTACATGCTCTAGCTTTTTAGATGTGATTGCCTTCCTCTGCTAGTTAGTGCACTGGGTATGAATGCTCACACACATGAGGCCTTAACACTATCATGAAAACAAACTTATGATTAAGGAATGAAATAAATGAGGAACTGGGCATAGGAAATACTGAGCAAACTCTGACTACACTTTGATAGCTTCTCTCAAGACTGTTTATTGGTCTGAGGGAGAATCAGGAAATTAGCAGCTTCAGTAATAAGCTGGTTGCTCCATCTGACTTAATATGAGTAAACTGACATTCCCAAGACATTAGAAATTCCTTGAGGACCGAGATTAAGCTTGTATATCTTGGTATTTCCAATGTCTGCATGATGGATTGCATCTACAAGGCACTAAATGCTTTTTGAATAGAACTGAATGGGCTAAATGATCTTTGTCTAATGAATAGAGAAGGCTATGAGACTAAGGCAAATGTGACTTAGAGCTTGATTATTCTTGAAAATAATCTGCAAAAGTGATTAACCAAAGAATTTATGTGCATATATGCATAACCCATGGACACAGACAATAGTGCCGTAGGCCTGGGGGGGGGGTAGGATGGAGGGGGTCAATGGGGTGAAAAAGGGGACTTTGTTGATACTTTCAACAATAAAGATAAATTAAAAAATAAAAATAAAACAATCTTTAAATTGGTTCTCCAGGACTCAGGAAAAGTGGGAAGACGTGCATACCATATAGTGTCCCATTAATAGAACACTGGTTGAAAATCATGATGTTCTGAGTCAGGGTCCCTGTTTTGTCAGAGAACACATATTTGACCTGGCCGAGCTCCTCATTAAGGGTGGTAGTACGAGCCTGTGCTGGTGTGTTCTTTAGTGAACAAAACATCTTCTGATCCCAGTTGATATAACAACTGTTGCCCAATCTTATTATTTCAACACTAAGGAGAAAGCAAGAAAAAAGGGTCCTGGGTCAGAGCAGGACAAACAAATACAGTATCTTGGTTTCCTTACTAGTCTTGTGGTAGGCCAGGACCAGCATCTGAAAATCACATCAGAGTATCTTACTTGGGAACTTACAATCAATCTTGGATCACAGGACTCTTGCCACCAGCCAACCCATTGTAATTCTGACTTTGACCATTATCACACAAGGCATTACCATCTGGATCCAGATATACTTGATTACCTTTGCAGGGGCATTTCCCCTTTCGCTCTTTCTTCTTCCAAAACATATCTAGGAAAAGTCACAAATTTTGAACTTCTGCAGTAATGCAAGGCTTGATAGAATTAACAGCTAACTTATAAAAGGCTGACGAGGCTTAATTAGATGATTATTACTGCTGTCAGGTAAATCAATTGATGAGATTGAGAGAAAGTTAAAATACTCAGAGCTTCTTTGTTTCAGAACAAGAAGGGAAGTATCAGTGGAAATCAGGAAAAACTTACGGGAGCTGACCCTCTGATAAATTCCCAGGCAGAGATACCTACCTTTGGGGTAGCTTCTCCCCCTCATAGCCTCCTATTCATTTTTTTTTAAATCCTCACCCAAGGATATTTTTTCCATTGCTTTTCAGAGAGAGTGGAAAGGAGAGAGAGAGAAACATCAATGTGAAACAGATACACCAATTGGTTGCCTCCTGCACGTGCCCCACCCGGGGTTGAGTATTGAGCCTGCAACCGAGGTATGTGCCCTTGGCCAGAATCAAACCTGGGACCCTTCAGTCTGCAAGCCAATGTTCTAACCACTGAGCTAAACCGGCTAGGGCGCCTCCTTTTCATTTTATCTGACTTTTCCCTACTGCCTTTGTCACATTCCTCTTCTGTTGCAAATAACATTCCTTACAGATTCTTTGTGGTTAACATAAAGCATCTTCATTTTAATACAGTGAAGACTTTTAAGGGGCCTTCTTCCTATTATCATTCATATTTAATATGTGTTAGTTTAGATTGCTTCATTAGTAACCCCTATCTGAGAAAGGTGCATTGAACAACATGGATTTTTTTGTTTGAGCTGAGGGGAGTGGTACTCATACACACATTGATGACTCTCCTCATTTGTTGTGATCTCCCTTCCTTTGCCATACAAGCGACTATAGCAATCTCTCTAAATCGAAACATTTAATCACATTATTTCTTTCCTTAGAAAGATCTTTGCTGCTTTTAGGATAAAATCCAAACTCCTTGGCTTGACTTTTAAGTCTTTCTTGGATCTGATCCTAAATTACCATCTAACATCTGAGTTTAGGCTATTCACTGTTCTATGGCAAGATTAAGCTTAAAAAACCCCTCCAAACTTTTGCACATGCTGATCTTTCTGCTTACAATATTCTTTTCTTATTTTCTGCTTGGTGAATTCTACTCTTTTCTCAATTATGAGTTTATTACCTTTTTCTGTAGACACCTAAGCCTTTCCAGGCAGAACTAATCCATTCCTTTTCAAGGCTCCCATAGCATTTATATATATATTTCTATTACCTAATTTTTATATTGTACCATAATTATTCATTTAAGTATCTGTTTCCATGGCAATGTTGTAAGCTTATTTAGAGAAAGGGCTGCCTTATTAGTAATGTTTCTTTCTCTAGCACCTAATACAGTGGTTGGCTCATAGTAAGTGCTCAACAAATATCTGCTAAATTAACAAGATAATTTAGTTGTGTAGGGTGCTTTTCAGGTTGGAATGCCACAGTGCAGGATTTAGGAAACCTGGAAAGAAGGATGAGAAAATGTGTTTGGGGTGTGTGTTTGTGAAAGGAAATGTTGAAAACAGAAAGAGAAAATCAGAGTAAAGACTTATTTTTGTATTTCAATTTTTGTCCATGGTGCAAGAAGAAGAGGAAACATCCATCATCTTCTCTTCTCCAACTTTTTTTCTTTTTTACTATGTCTTAATTGATTTCAGAGAGAGGAAGGAAGAGGGAGAGAGAGATAGAAACATCAATGATGAGAGAGTCATTGATCGGCTGCCTCCTGCACACCCCCTACTGGGGATTGAGCCCGCAACCCTGGCATGTGCCTTGAGTGGGCACTGAACCAAGATCTCCTGGATCATAAGTCAATGCTCAACCTCTGAGTCATGCTGGCTGGGCTCTTCTCCAACTTTTAAGAAGCAGAACTTGGGTCACAATTACACCTATCCACCATTTTCCACATTTTTTTCTATGGGAAAACGCATTCTGAATTATGATTAACTGATTTACAAATGAATGTTTGTGCTCTATCTCAGTGATAAATTAGGGGCTGTGTGGCTGATGCTTTAGCATCACAAAATTTGTGTGTATTTTTTCTAATTATTTCATGTGCTTGTACGTCTTATTTGTCACTTACATTATAAGCTATTTGAGGGCAGGGACAATTTTCTTTTTGTATAACCCACACAGTACCTAGAACAGTATTCTGGATATGGAAAACATTATGCAATCTCTAGATATTTCTCAGAGTGTTTATATACCAGGCATTGTGGAAAGTAGTGGGTTAAAGAGCACACAGTCTATGCTTTCTAAAAGTTCCCATTCTAGTTGGGGAATTAATCAGGAATTATGAAGTCAGCTCCTCCACCTGTAACCCAAAGTGATCGAAGAGGCCTACCTGACGTAGAGTGAAATAGGCACCATGGTGTTGAGAATAATGAAGTAGGACCAGAATATGAGGATGGCAGAGACAAATGATGAAGAGACATATTCATTCCATGGCAGAAAATTCTGGAAGTAGAAGCCTTTCTTGTTCTCCCAAATGCCATGCCCAACTGCTAGGACAAAACACATGCTACCTAAAAGCAGAAAAATCTAGAAATCCAAAAAAAAGAATTAACATTTCATCCAAGGCATATGCTACTTTAGTTCTGCCTTTTGGAGCCTTATCTCTCAACAAAGCTCCTCTCTCTTCTTGAAGGAGAGGGGTCTGGGAAGTTTATAGGCTCTAGGCAGTAGTACACAGGACAGAAAAAGAAAGCCCACCAGGAGCTGGGATTTGAAAGTATATGATACTGGATTTGAAGGTATATGATAATAACTAAAATATATTAAATATTAATTAAGTGCCAGGAATTGTGCTAAGTGCTTTACATATATTATTTTATTTAATATTTATAACACCCCTCTTTTAATAATAGATGAGGAACTTGATATTAAGAATGGGAAAGTATTTTGCCTAAAGTCATTTAGCTACTAATTAGGAGAGACAGATTTGAACCAGTTCCAGAACCCAATCTCTTAATCACTCCATTATTGGAGTAAGGTAATGCTTTAACACAAGTCTAAAATGTGTGGCATTGGCTTAGCAGTTGGGGGTGGGTGGGTGGTAAATTGATATAAAAGGCTGAAAGTATGGCAATCATGTTAACAGTACAGAATTTGGTAAAACTTAAAGACAGACCATGTGCCTGCTGAGCCTACATAGCTCTAAAGGAGGTGGTTAGAAACAATTAGAATATTAGTGTGTGTTGACTGCCTTTGACAAAGTATTAAAAGAAAGAGTTTAGGGAAATAATTGGCCAATTTATAAACAGAAATGGGGGAAAAAGGGGGGGGGAGAAATTTGGGTCATCTAAGGACTGACAAAGTTCCTTACTTTTAGAAACTAAAGAGAAAGAGATAAGATTAAGATCTTAAGCACTTAAGGCCCAATAATTCTTTCCAACTGAATTTTACCTCGAGGCAAAATTGAGATTAGAGATACCTTTTTACCCAAGATTACTGTCCCAGATAACTGCAACTTTCTTGCCATGAAGTTGAGAGAGAAAGGCATGGAGGGGCAAGGAAGCAAAGAAATAAGACAAATTTGAGAACTATGTCTAGAAAAGAACTTTGGGGAGAGGAGATAATATTCCAGAACTCCTTTTACAAGGCCAGCAATGCCCTGGTACCAAAGTCAGACAAGGACACTACAAGAAAAGAAAGCTACAGGTCAATATTCCTAATGAACATAGATGCAAAACTTCTCAACAAAATAGTAGCAAACCAAATTCAATAGCACATTAAAAGGATCATATACCACAATCAAGTGGGATTTAGATATTAATGAAAGAAATTGAAGAAAACACAAAAAAATGGAAAGATATCCTATATAGGGTTCATAGATTGAGAGTTAATATTGTTAAAATGTGCATACTACCCAAAGCTATCTATAGGTTTAATGAAATCCCTATCAAGATTTCAATGACATTTTTTACAGAAATAAAAAAACAATCCTAAAATTTGTATGGAACTACAAAAGACCCAAAATAGCCAAAGCAATCCTGACAAAGGAGAACTGAGCTTGATGCAACACAACTTTCTGATTTCAAACTATATTACAAAGCTAAAGTAATCAGAACAGTATGGTACTGGCATAAAACCAGCAAGTCCACTTTTGGGTGTAAAAAGCTAGGAAGATTCCAAGACAAGCGGAATAGGAAAACTAAGACAGATAGTTAAATATCAGTTTGCAGCCCTCTAGAAAATCTAGATGACAAGCATTTTGCAGCCATCTAGTAAATCCTATCTTTTCTAAACCAATCAGCTGCAAACTAATGTTTAACTGTCTTAGTTTCCCTAATCTGCTTGTCCTGGAATTTTCCCAGCTTCTTACTATTCTATAACATATCCAAAGAAAATTAAATCACTATCTTCAAGAGATATTTACAGCCCTATGTTCACTGCAGCATTATTTACAATAGCCAAGAAATGCAAACAACTTTAAAAAAGTGTCTATCAACAGATGAATGTATAAAGAAAATGTGGTATTATATATACATATAATGGAATATTATTCAGCCATAAAAGAAGGAAATTCTGTGACAACATGGATGAACCTTGAAGGCATTATGCTAAGTGAAATAAATCAGAAAAAACCAATACTGTATAATTTCACTCATATATGAAATCTAAAAAATACAAACTCACAAAAACAGAGAGCAGATTGGTGGTCGTCAGAGGTCAGGGTTAGTTGAGGGGGAATGGGTGAAGGTAGTCAAAGGGTACAAACTTCCATTTATAAGTTTTGGGGATTGTAATGCAAATAATCAATGCAGGGGAGGTTCGCACTAGATCCGGACAGTCTGAAGGAAAACCGTGGAGCTGAAGGAGGATGAGACATGACTTTATTCTGCTGCGGCCAGCCAAGAGACAAACCGCACTCTTGTTCCTGGTGGCGGCCAGCTGAGCATACACAGGGGACAAACCGCACCTCTGAAAGTCCCTGGCCAGTCTTATACGACCCAGAACAATAGTGGCCCCCAACCAAAGATGGGTCAGGCGTTATTAGTCAGCTAACATGGCATCTGTTATGGCTATGCTGTATCATGTGTACATAACTGGGGCCTTCGCAGGGAGAAGGTGGCAAGAAAACCTAAGTGTTTTCACTTTCCCCACAGGGAGATAATGTACAGTATGGTGACTATAGTTAACAATCATTGTATATTTGAAAGTTGCTAAGAGAGATCTTATAAATTCTTACCACAAAAAATTATAACTTTGTGAGGTGATTGATGTGCTAACTAACCTTATTACGGTGATCATTTCACACTATATACATATATCAAATCATTATGTGGTATACCTTAAACTTACACAATGTTATATGTCAATTATATCCTAATAAAGATGGAAATTTTAAAAAATACTATAAATGGAATAATATATATATTTTTTTGTCTGGCTTTTTTCACTCAGCATAATTATTTTTGGATTCATCCATGTTTTTGCATCTACTAATTGCTCATTTCTTTTTATTGCTGAGTAGTATTCTACCACACAATTTGTTCACTAATTTAGTTTTTATTGGACATTTGGGTTGTTTCTAGCTTTTGACTATTACAAACAAGCAGCATTAAACATCTGTGTACAAGACTTTGCATATGTTATAGGTTAGTAAGAAGCTAGAAAAATTCCAGCACAAGCACAATAGGGAAACTAAAACAGTTAAACAGCAGTTTGAAGCCACCTAGTAAATCCTATCGTCCCTTAAACTAAGGACATTTAAGAGTAAATGGTTTATACTTCTCCTCCCCAACCAGAGAGTAAATAGCTTAAATTACTCTACTCAGGGAGACAGATAACAGAAATCTAATTAATGCCATTTGATAACCACACCCAAGGACAGACAAATTAAGAGAATAAATCTCACTTTGGTACTCAGCATAAAGCTGATGAATAGTCTACTGACCCTCCCCTAAGACTTCCCCTAAACACCTAGCCCTTAAAACCCATGAAATCCAAGGTACCAGTGCTCTCTCCCTCCAGGAAGCATGCCCATGCCAATCCGTTTCCCCTCTCCTTCCCCCACAGGCATGTATCTCCTAAATCCCAAGGGACCCCACAAGATATGCAACCAGGGGAGCAATCGGCAGGGGCAGCTTGTCCTGGGCTTACCCTGAACTTATCTCCAAGGCCCCCTTTTTTCTGACTTCCCAGTGATCCAAGGGGCCCAGCCTAGGTTCTCCTGTTGCTGCTTCTATGCCCTTCCTTGTTACTCTATTTGTTCATCCTTACCCTCCTCTCATGCTTCTGATTTCCTGCTAGTCCACTGAAAAATATGAGTAAAAGAATAGTTTGTTCCTTTGGTTGGTTTTGTTTCCCCAACAGGCCACTGCCTTGCCTGGGAGGATGGCATCATGAGTTCTGTGTGGGTAGGCAGTATGTGCTGTTCTACAGGTTTCACCCTGGATTACACAAGGAGCTTGCAGGCAAGCTTGAGCCCTCAAATTTAAAATAAAGTGTTTTTTATTCTTAAGTGATGATACCCATATTAGAAGATAGCACTTTGTTTGTTTGGGACTGGAAGACGAATACATTTCTTATTGCTATATGTATGTGATAGGATGGTACAGAGGGCCTACTGTTGCCCATATTGTTTTGTGGGCAATTTTAAAATTAACTATCCTGATTATTAGCGCACATTCCACTCCTGCTCTCCATATCTGCTGACTCTAGCATGGAGCTACTCTTGAACTCTACCAAGAAGAATGTACTTCCACTGAAACTTTCACTATCTGGTTTCTCTATTAGTATAATCTATTTTCTGCCTTCCAAAAACTCATCAACATTTCAGGTCTGCTGATGGTTCCTTATCCTCTGACATGGCGGTTAGGTATTTATTTCCTGCTTGTACTTCTTTACAGTCATTTCATTAGGCTTCAACAGGAAATCTCAATGTCTGTCTTAAACTGGATGCCCCAAAGTGAACAGGGTACCCCAGATAATATTCCATACTTTCTGAGGGAAACAGTGCATGACCTCAAATATAGGAATTCACAGCAACTACTCTACCAGCTTAACTGCTCCTGGCATTTACACCACCTCTCTGCTGCCTCCACCTTGTGAGAGGCTGAGCAGATCCCTTTATACTCCTGCTCTAATCTACACTGGTGTTCTCTAGTTCTGTTACTCAGCTATCATCGTAGGGCTTTCTTTCACTGCTCCCATGTTTCCTAGCTTCCGTATCTACTTTCTTGAGTCACTCTCTTGTTTTGCTTAATTATACACTAGGAGCTTCCTAAGAGAGGATACATGATGAGTAAAATTTTTATTAAGTTTGCACATAGGGAAATTTCTTTACATTAGCATTTTGTTGATAGTTTCACTGGATTTAGAATTATAGGCTGCAAATAATCTTCTGGCAGATTTTGAGGGCATTGATATTTCTGTTGTTGCAGGTGATAAGGCCAATGCTATCTGATTCCTGATCCTTATATATGATCTTTTATTTCTTCCTGGAAGCTTTTAGAATCTTTTTAATTTTTTAAAAAGAGAACTTTCTTTAAAAAAAAAATACGTTTTTATTGATTTTTAGAAAGAGGAAGGGAGAGGGATAGAGAGATAGAAACATCGATGAGAGAGAAACATCATCAATCAGCTGCCTCCTATACGCCCCCTACTGGGGATCGAGCCTGCAACCTGGGCATCCCGGTGACCTTTTGGTTCCTAGGTTGACACTCAACTGCTTAGCCACACTGGCCGGGCTTCTTTTTAATTTTTATGTTCTTCACATGTGGTCAATCTGCCATGTTAAACAGGGCTTGTCATGTGTTTTAATTTTGTCTCCCCAGGGAGACAGCAAGTATAGCAGAAATAGTATAGACCCTGAAAAGTTATGCCTAGATAGATAGATGTGACAATTAAATAAAATCATGTATGTAAAGTATCTGGTACATATTGATCCTCCAAAAATGAACTTAAACACTTGAGGCCTGGACCCAGGTCTTATACATCTTTATGATTCTCACTCACCACATCTGGCATGTATTGGCTACATAACAGATTCTTAGTAAATATTACTTGATGACTTGATGAGTCATAGACCTGTCTTTGCCATTATTTTTCTGTGGAATTTTATTTATGATATTTATCTTTACTGTGTCTCAATTTGCTTGCTTACTGTTCATGGATATAGCGAGGCTGCAGTTAGTGAGTAATGTGAAAATATTCTAAAAAGTTAAAATCCCTCTACACATGTCAAGTATTATTACTACCCTTAAGATAGATAAACAAGTAGTTGAACCTTCCTATGTATATGACAGACATCCTGTTTTGAAGACAGGCCTAGGCTAAATGACCTAGCTTAATGTGTAATGATATATGTTCTTAATATTATCGAAGCCATATTTGCCTATGTTGCCTCTCTAAATTCTCAACTGTGACTGTCTCCCTCATTAAGAAACCAGGAAATGTCACTATATTTCAACTGTGGAAAGCTATGCAAACAACAGTAGAAAGAGAAAGACTGGATATGCGTTTTTGGCCTCAAAGCTGAATAAACTTTCCTCATTTTCTAAAACCCATTTACTAAATCCAAAGGAGTTAGAAAAAGAAACGTGATTCTTCCCATAATAAATAATGGAGAACAGGCAGTTTATAATCCAGATATTTATGAGAAATATACAGAAAGAAAAGGCATTTTTTAATTTTTACATTCTAAGCAATAGAGTAAAACTAAAAGAGATATTAATTGTAATTCTCTTACAGTAATTGTACTGTAATTAAGTATAGGCAGTGCTGGAACTGCTCCGTTATGCAAAGAAGTTGTATAAATGAAGAAATTAATGTCTATATCTAACAACAATAAAGACAACCTATATATGATAGCATGGGAATAAAGTAATTGATTAGTCTTCAATTTAAACTTCTGTTATCAGGCTGATTATTTTCTACTGTAGTGCTTTTCTTTTTTTTTCTTTCTTTTTAAAAGGATGTTTTATTTTTATTATTTATTTATTTATTTAAATCCTCACCCAAGGATATTTTTTCCATTGCTTTTAGAGAGAGTGAAAGGAGGAGACAGAGAGAGAAACATCGATTGGCTGCCTCCTGCATGAACCCTGACCAGGACCAGGGATCGAGACTGCAACCGAGGTACGTGCCCTTGGCCAGAATCAAACCTAGGACCTTCAGTCTGCAGGCCGATGCTCTAACCACTGAGCCAAACCTGTTAGGGCTATGGTGCTTTTCAAATTTAATTTCTTAGCAGCAGAATCTTCTATTTTCTAACTGAAATCTCACAAAACAGATAAATGTGAAGCTTCTCTTTTTGAAGCAAGAACTTCAGAATGAGGAAGCCAGAACAAAATTCAGTTGATCGCCTCTCTTCTCCCTGCAGCAGCCCTTAGATTCCTCTAAGGAAACACAGTTTGAAAATCATCAGTTCAAGTAAGGTATTCTATTAGCCAAGTAAGGTTTCATTAAAGTGGTCATGAGCAAAACTGGTTGTGAAAAAATAAAAACACATCTTAATTTCTAAAACAGGGTACTTGATCCACCTTAAACAAATCATGACTATCCTCCACAATAGAGTATACACTAGAGAATTCCTTATCACTTGGATCTGTTCTTTTCTGCTTCCAACATTAGTATGTGGGGTCCTAAAGACTGCTTGAGACTTTCAAACAACTAAATTCCAAGTTGGAAATACCAGCTACTCCCGCGGAAGGGAAGTATGTCTATTCATAAAGAAATAGAAAAAAGTGTTTAACTTACCCAGAGCACAAGGACATTCATGAGATGGTCCATATGTGTCCGTTTAAAGGAGGACTTTCCACTGTTCTGCATTAATTTGGTGTCTGGCCCTAAGTGAAACAGGGAGACATCAGCTCTTAGAATTATTGAATATACTCAGAGGCTTGAAATTGGGTTGGAATGTACCTTTATGATCACCTAATCAAACCTCTTTCCAGTATTAGGATAAAGCCCTGGAAAAGGATTCATAGTTGGAGCCAATAATTCAAAGAATAGAAAATTTGTATCTAAGAATAATTCCAACTACCTCTGCAAAATGTAGCAATGATAACCCCTCTAATTGCGGCACCTTAGATGTGTAGTCTTTCACAGATGAGCTAAATCAGAATAGGAGTCGCAAGTTTCTCTCCCATTACCACTGGGTTAATTATCTTAGAAAAGGGATTTTCTGATAGAGGTTTTTTTTTTTAGGAAACCCACTGATGGACGAGGCTCTATTTAAAGTTTCTAATTGGGAAAGGGAGAAAAGAAACAGCAATGGCAGTGAATTCTTCTGAGGTGGAAGCTGGGGATCTGAGACTTCTCTGGGGCTGAGAGACAGAGAGTCCACATTTCTTCATGACAGGGCAGATAGTAAGTAGAGGTAAAAAGCTTTTAATGACCACAGGCACTAGAGTTGAAAATCACTGACCAGAGAGATATGGCTGCAGAGAAAATAAGAGGTTTAGAAGATAGTGTAAGTAGCAATTTCTCTGGCCTTTTACCATCTGATTATTATTCTTACATGTACTCTAATGAAGGAATTTCATCAATGTTTACATATGAGGGAGCTGGAACTTCCCTGGTATGTGGACAAACTCTGAGAATGTGGTGCATAAGCTATGCCATTCTTTCCTCTTAAGTATTCCTTAAAGGGTCTGAACTAATGAGAAGTTTGGCTGAGAGACTGAAAGCTACAAGGCACAGTATCTTGTTGATAGAAAGACTGCCCCTACCCCAGCTTTCAAGAGGAATGTGGCCTGGCCAGACATGGCTCAGCGGTTGAGCATCAACCTAGGATCCAGGCAATCGGGGTTTGATTCCCACACAGGGCACAAGCCCGGGTTGCAGGCTAGGCAGCCAATCAATGACTCTCTCATCATTGATGTTTCTATCTTTCTCTATCCCCCTCCTTTCCTCTCTCTCTGAAATCAATAAAGACATATTAAAAAGAAAGAAAGAAAAAAAAGGACAGGTAGGTAACCCATCCTTAATTACAAAAAAAAAAAAAAGAGGAATGTGGAGATCACAGTACACATAATGTAGCAGGAAGAGTAATTCATTTCTGCACTGCCTCCCTTGAGACGCTCTTAGGTGGCATCAGTTCTCCTCTGTCCTGAGCTTCTCAAAGCCCCCAGAGAGATTTTTCACTACCATGAAACCAACCAAGAGTCAGAGGGAAACCTTAACTAGATTTGTGCTGGTTGGCAACCTCCTCACTGCAACCTCACTGCTTTGGGGAGAAAATACTTTGCTGAAAAATGAGCTTTTTATGTGTGGCAATGTGTGTGTGGAGCTGCTTAAGTACAGTGAAAAAAATAAGTCTACTTCAAATCTTTTGAGTTTGGGACTAGGCAACTTAGAAGCTGTCACTTATAGGTCAAGAATCAATGAAGAAAGTTTCACCAAGGCCTCCCTGGATGCTTAAGCATCTCTCTAGGGCAGGGGTGGGGAATGTCCAGCCTACAGGCCATAATCATTTGTTCTGGCCCTGCCAAGGCAACCGCAGGAGGGACTCAAAATTCAATAAATCTAGGAGCTTTTTTCATAGCTAGTTTTTAAGTTGATAATTTTGTATGGCCCTCAAATGACGTTATAAATATCCAAATGGCCCTTGGCATCAAAAAGTTTCCCTATCCCTGCTCTAGGGCTTGGATTCCATTATTTTCCACATAAGTGAGGCATCTAGGATCCTCAGGTCTAGGAGAAAATTCTCTAGAAGGGGAACTCTGAGTTGAGTAGAATTCACTGTAGCAAATTTTCCCCGATTCTATCTTCAGAATCCCCGTCTTCCTATGGTTGTTGTCAGCAATGCCCACTGTTCCCAAGGCATAGGGTAGCAGAGAAGGTTCCTCCATTTTCCTGAACCACATCATAACCCAAGAAAATCCCTCACTAAGTATAAGGGACTATGGTTCTAAGTGACATTTCAAGAGAGGCCACTGCTAATGATTCACATGTGCCTTTTCTCTGGCACAAACCCTTCACATTATAGTCTGTATTCTCCATAATGAGCACTGTATTTACTCCCTCTTCATGAGTGTCGTCCACATATACACTCTCCCCTTTCACAGGCCAATCCTATGTGTACTTCTATATGTATTCATTCTCTTGGGTCCAGATATGATTGGAAAGACTCATGAATGCAGAGTTGATATGTTGGCAGCTAATCATTGCTTGGAAAAAAAAGTCATTGTTTTCCTAAAAAAAAGGTTTTTTTTCTTAAGTCATCCATTCATCCATCCATCCATCCATCCATCCATCCATCCATCCATCCATCCACCTCCCTTTCTATCTGTCTCAAAGCAATAGTGTTCTGATATATATCTGAGTACCATATCTATACCCTGAAACCTAAGTACCCATAGCTTGGCCATGAATTGAATCCAGCAGGCTGGGGGTCTAACTGTGGCTCCAGGGAGACGTACCAGTATAAATCACTAAGCCATAGCACCAATCTGTATTCCTGATGATGCATCCTCGGAGCAGCAGCTTGTCATGGTCCAGGATGTAGTTTTTTCCCTTATAAGTCAGCATTCCTGTGAATCTGCCCAACTTGTTATTGGGAGATTCACACCTCACTTCTCCTGGAAAAAAAAATGAAGGAGTAAGAGTGCTGGCTCTGCAATTTTAGGCTTTTCCTAACAGGATAGAAGGAGGCTTAATATAAAAGAGGAAAGAACACCCTCTTTCAAAATCTATACCCAGATGCTGCCCATTTCTCACCAACTCGCTTTAGAAAGGCAGACCATTGTTTCTGGGCATCAGAGAAGAGTAATTCTGTTTGTCATGTGGGTTATCCAGAGAGAGTCATGGATGAGAAAAACTCATATGATAACTTATCACTATCAGTACTGCTAGATCATATGAGCTCTGAATCTGAAAAAATTAAATTACTTAACTTAAAGCAAACCTAGTATTTTTTTCAAAATAAAAATAATTTGATTTTTTCCTGATTAGTAAAGCAAAATATGCCCTTTGTAAATATGTATAAAATATTAAAAGAAGTAAAAATCACCCATTGCCTAGAGATAAGTGCTATTAACCTTTTGAAGTAAATCCTTCCAATTTTTTCTATACATGTACACATAAACATATATATTGTAATATTTTCTCCACTTACTAATATGTTGTATTTTTTCAATGTCAATAAATATCAACTTGAATATTGTTTTTAAAAAGCTATATAGAATTCATTGAATATACCATACTGTAGTTAACCAGTCCTCTACTGATAAAAATTTGGGTGGGCAAACCTACATGCTAACTTACCATCAAAGGCAGAAAGCAGCTTCAAGTTGTTTTCCATTTCACTGGTAACCTGGATGGCCTGCTTCACTTTCAGGTTGGTTTCACTAGAGTAAAGGACACAGTTACCAGTATGCAGGGTACATATACAACAACAGTACAGGTCTAGTTTCTCCTACTTCTTCATGGAGTTTTAGAAAATAGATGTTGCCAACAGAACTTGGGCAACTGGTTTGAGCCATAAGAGTTACTCCCACTATTCTCTCTCAAGGACAGTGTCGAGGTGGGATGGTTCTAAAAGGAAGCTAATGTAAGCACACTATCTCCCTTCTCTCACTGCAACACACCACCATTCTTTTAACCAATCTATGAGATCTTGCTGAACAGATGCTCTAGAGAAGCTGAAGAGATACCACAAAACAATATGGAAGAGGCACCTTCTCTCTTCAAGAATAAGGAACATGTCCTGATAAAAACCTGCACACACCTTCAAGTAAACATACCCGTCACTTCATAAATATTTAAAGGACTCATGAGGGGATCTCAATTAACCATTTGAGGATACAGGGATGCACAGAGACAGAAGCAAAAATAGAAGCCACATTTCAAAAAGCTTGTGGGCACCAGGAGGAGTGGTTGTAAGGCTGCAGATCCATACAAAACTCTGCAGGACAAGCTCTCTGAAGATGGCTTCTATCATCCTAAGACCTTAGCTTTTGCATGCTAATCAATTTCTACCTTAAATCCTTTATAGAACATGGTGTTTTATCAGTAAATAGTTACCTCCAAACTCATTTCCACCCCCCCTGGAAACTTTGAAACTCTCTTCTGAAATTTTACAGTTCTGTTAACCTCTTTACTGTCACTCAACATTATTAAACAGACAGACAGCGTGTCTCCAGTTTAGAGATGGAGAATATAGAGTTTATTTGCCTAGATTCTATACCCAGTGAATGCTCAATTATTGCTGTCAAGAGCTTAGCCTTAGACTTGAGGTCCCAAGAGTCTGGCCTCCTATCTTCTCATAGCTGGATATTTCTAGCCTCTTTGGTACTTCCACCTGAGAATAAAATTCATTCTTAGCATCATGTTCTCCTTCAGTGAAAAATCACTCTAAGCTGGCTCAATCACCTTAATGAGCCATTGGGAGGGAACACTTACCCATCCAGTTCTGCTGTTTCTATATATGTCATACTGTAGGGCTCACTGCTAGAGAGTAATAGTATATCAGCCTGTGGTCAGAAAAGTCAGAAAAGATAAGGAAAGCAGGAAGGCAGACTTTTAACATTACAGTGTGACAAGAGCAGTTACCTCAGGAACAGACAGATGTTCATCCTAAGAACTGATAGACATTTGGTTTACTTTCTTTGTCTAGGCCCCATCATGGCTACCGTACACCCCTCTCCCAAAACTAGCCTCACATTACCTGTAGCTATAGTGAGAGATGGACAAGAACAACTTTCTTATCACAGAAACTGTTGATTTCTGGATTCAAAGTGAGGCAGATGAAAGTCACCAAAAGCAGTGGTAGTAGAAGTGCTAAAAGGGTTCCATTGTACCCACTCAAGCCACAAGAGAAAAAGCCACAGCCCAAAGAGGTACTCACCGTGACAGGCTGATTATTTTCTAATTTTATTATATTTCCCACTTGGATATTCATCCATTTTTTGTTCTCCATCCTGTAAAAGAATAACCCTTGAATGCCTGTTCTGAGAATTCCCCCAAAGTTCTGTTTTGACAATCAAGGGGAAAAGAAGCTGAGATGAAGTCAAGGATCCAAGGAGAGCCAAACCAGTTTGTGATGCATCATTGCCACAGTCAAGAATGGGGCCCATTCTATTTTTAAAAATTCCAGGGTTATATGTATTTAAATCTTATTACAAATTCAATTTTCTTTGAACATTATAATATAAACATATGTCCTTGTTACAAAATCACTATTTATATATCCTTAAACCTCTTTCCTTTGGTTTCAAGTATCATCTCTATGCAGATAAATCTCAATACATTTATTTTGTTTCTAATTTTCAAATCAGGGTGATAATAGGGTAGTAGCTATAAGCTTTGGAGAAAAATATCTGAGTGTTTTATTATGTCTTGATTTGACATTCACTTTTGTTAGTCCTCTGGCATTCTGTATGCCATGATTTTTTACCAGCAGAACAAGACACTACAACACTCTGACTTCTCCTAGAGATTTAAAAGCTTATGTAAAAGCTTACATACATAAGTTTTTAAATGTATGTTTTTTAAAACAAAACTTTTAAATGTTGTATCATGTATATTTATATTATGTTTGTATTATGTATTGTTATATATGCTTTTAAAACAAAAATTTATATTTTGTTACATAAGGAGTTGTTAAACTATTACTATTTTGTTCCTGGACATTATAACAATCATGTGTCCCAGATTTAGGAGAGTGGAAGATTTTCCCTCCCAATTTAAAATATTCAATCCTGAAAAAGCTGCTTGGATGGTAAATGTCTGCCTGAGAGAGATGTCCTCTGCTGCATGGGGGAATGACTCAGCACAGGAATCCAGATGACTGCCCTCTGAGCTCTATCCCCCAAGCCAGCATCCATAAATTCTCCTCACACAGCTCTGGTCCACTCTGCCCTCCCTCCACTGGAGCCCAAGAATGGAGCCACAATTCAATGATTGGTGTTGTTATAAAAAGAGGAGAGACACAAACAGACATAGAAAAGAAGGAGATGTAAAAATGGCAGCAGAGATTAGAGTGAAACATCTACAAGCCAAGAACAACTAAGGAGTGACCGTAAATGCCAAAAGGTTTCTACAAAATATTATGGAAAACATGACTGTGTACCTGAGGGGACCAGGGACCTAATTTCAAGACTGTTGTAGCATGATCTAGCCAATGGCCAATGCTGGGAGAAATATCTGAACATCCTAGGATCACAGCAAATTCATCAAAAGCAAGTAGCCAAAAGAAGCAAAAGAATCTTGAGAATCTTACAGGTGGAAAACCCCTTTGGCCAGGACTTCTGTATAATCTGGCAAGAACAAGCTACTGACATTAATGTTACTATTGACTAACTGCCTTCATTTTTTTTTTAAACTGAGCTGGAGCCAGGGTATGAGGATGGAGGGTAGTTTAGCCTGCCCATTCAGAAAGCTCCAACTCAATAAACACAGCATTCTGAAGTGAAAGTGGCCACAAGAATCATACCAATTTTACTGGCTTTCTAATCCTGAGGCAAGGTTAAACTACAGCACCTGCACAGTCTGTGCCATGCAAGGCATCCTTGTGTATGATAAACATGGGTCCAGTTGTAGGAAAAGTGACCATTTTGCCTTGACTTGACCAGTTAAAAAGCTGAACAATAACCTTCCAAGTACTCAAGTGTGTGTGTAACTTATTTGGTGGCCAAGCCCGATAAAGCTGTTGGAATTAATATATGTGATTCTTTCTTCTAAACATTAAAGATTTTGTATAGGAAAAAAAATAAATAAATAAAATATTCAATCCTGCTGTGTCACATAGTACATTTTTAATTTCTAAGCATTGCATTCTAACTTTTGGCTGGAAAATTTGGTCATATAGCTAGAAAAGGCATTGCTTTGACTCCAGAGGAGATCATTCACATTATATTTTCTGTTTTGTGTGAATGATACCTCCTGTAGTTCTGTAACACTCTGGTACTTTTCCTAATACAAATACTTAGAAATGCTAGATAAAATAAAGCCAACATTCTTTCAAAAGCAAGGCTATATTTAACACAAAATGAGGAGCCAGGAAAAAAGACAGGACTGAAATCCAGAACAGAAGCATGTTCTGAAGCTGTTCTTGCCCTGAGTGGGGCAGGGGATTGCCAGTCTTCATATTAACTTGAGTTTTACTTTAGCCCACCAAAGGGACAAAAGATTAAGCCTTAGGATCTTGAGAGGCAGTGAGTTGGAACTAAGAACCCCTCATAAGACCAGGATTCTGGAAAAGCCAACACCATTAGGAAAAATGTGGTCTAAAAAAAAAAATCAACTCACTGGTAAGAAAGTTTGTCTATCTTACCCTGGAGGGCTGGGGGTCAGGGAGTGGAGGACTCCCCTGGGAATTTGTAACCTCATGAAGTATAGGAGTAGGTGATACACATGAGTTACCTGGCAGAGCAAACACAAAACTCCTCAAGAGGGATACAATCTGAACTCAGGCCACTTAGAATTCCCATAAATAAAGTTCCACTAAAGATGTGCTTTAACCAAAATTATTGAGAAATGAAAATGACAGAAATCACAACTTACAAAACTGACAAACTTTTCAGTAGCGGCTCTGCTCAGACCTATGTGTCCTAGAAGGAGAAAGCTACTTTCTGGAATATAAACTGTTTCAACAAGCCTCACCTCCTGTTCAATTAATCAGACAGTCACTGGGTTACAAAGTCTAATCAGGTCCCTGCTTGTGAACTCCCACTATAAAACCACTCTATGACAAGTTCTTCTCCAATAATCTTCCAAAATCCAAATGCTCAAGTTACTTGGGGAGCTCATTTGAAGAAATTCATTTGATCAGTAACTCCCTAGCCTTGGAAATTTCTAAAACATTTACTTTTGTCTTTTCTATTTCTATTTCTTTCTTTTCTTTTTAATCACAACTGACTTTTTTGGTGGTACTTAAGAGAGGCTTCAACAGATCAAAACACTTGAGGAAATAATACACCTTGGGTAAGGATCAGCAACCATAATAAATAAAAGGATTAGATATCCAAGAACTTCATGTAATAGAATTATATGATTAAAACTATAGCTATTGGGGTGTTCCATAAGGCCACCATGAAAAAAGACTGGACCTCAATCATGAACTCCTTCAGGTTTGTACTTCTTTGCAATCATGCTTCTACACACACTGGTCACTTTTCCTCTCAAACAATCTCTACTTGCTGAATTCTTCTAAGGCCTAGCACAAACATCACCTCCTCCAGAAAGTCTTCCTTGATTCTATTAACCAGCTATGATTCATTTTTATTAATTCTTACAATAATTTGTGTACCTTTTACAATAGTCTTCATATTTTGCTTTATATAGGAATTATGCCTGTTTCTCTCCTTTCCTGCCAAAGATGAATTGCTCAAATTTTGCAGCACCCCACCGAATATAAACATTGACCTAACACTTTAATAGCTATGACCAACCGCCACAGTAATGGAGTCAACGCCAATACTTTCTTTAGATTGTTAACAAAAAGATGGTCTGACCAGGCTATAGAAGCATAGCTAATGAGCCATGTTAGAATGGCCAATAAGCCATGTTAGAATCCATTGCTGTTCTAAGACAGATGTCTCCATGCTGACCACTGCACTAATAATAACCACTTGCACATTAATACCAAGTTATAATTTATTAATTGCTTAAATATATATTTATTCATTTTTATTTTCATAAGCATCCTCTAAGGTAGAGAATATGATCTCTACTTTATAGACAAGATATATGAGGTCCAGAGAGGCCTGAGGTCAGATGATGCATTCAGAGTACGCTAGATCTAGAAACAAACTCTTTTATGTCAATCCGAGGTTCTTTTCACTGTCCTGAACTACCTTTCCAAAGCTCCCAGCACCTCAAGTGTTCACAAGGCCAACCCTTTCCCAGAGCACGTCCTACCTAAACTAGCTTCCCTAGAAGAACTTACCTGCCATTCATCAGGACCAGAACAGAACGGTTGTTGACCTGATTGTCATTTTGGTGCCTTTTCTAAAATTATACAAGAAAATGTTCAGGTAATAGAATTGAGCAAATTGCACATAAAAAGTTAATATTTTGCCCAGCCGGGCATGGCTCAGTGGTTAAGCATCAACCTAGGATCCAGGAGACCGAGATTTGATTCCCAGTCAGGGCACATGCCCGGGTTGCAGGCTCGATCCCCAGTCAGGGGTGTGCAGGAGGCAGCCGATCAATGATGACTCTCTCATCACTGATGTTTCAACTCTCTCTCTTCCTCTCTCTTCCTCTTTCTGAAATCAATAAAGACGTATATATATTTTAAAAAGTTAATATTTTGAAATATTATTCAATGTAGTTCATCCTCTTTGTAATTTTCCTCTACCCACCAAAGTCCTTCCACCATTAAAACCAGGCCAAGAGGCTGACTGTCTCTGAGAAGCTGAAAAGGAAGGTCCAAAAAAGAACCAAGGGAGAGGAAAGAGAGAAAATATTGGCTTTAAAGATCAAAAACCAAAGCCTAGGGGATGAGAACAAACAACTTATATCAAAGGCCACAGAGGAGAGAATGCAAAAATAATGGGCAGGATGAGTCTCAGACTCCTTGGTAGGTGCAGGGAAAGCTACATATCCTCAAGCACACTCCCATCTCACCCCCAACCATGGTCCACATACAGAAGCCTATAGAGGATGCAATGAGAACTCCACAAACTTTTTCAATAGCAGCTCTGCTCAGTCATCTATTCAAAGACCAAATAGAAGGGGGGCAAATATAGGGTATTTCTTGGTGCCAGGACTCACATGAATCCCTTCCTTCCAGTTGAGATTACTCCCTGGGAAAAGGGCAGGACTGGGAAGGAGGAAGAGAGAATCCTGAATTTGTCAGAATATTTATCCTAAAAGAGACTGAGTTCTGAACCACAAGTAACTGGGTTATTGTAAATTGGCAAGTTAAGTTTTTGGCTCTTTAAAAAGGGTTGGGATGGTGGGATGGTTGTTATGAGCTATATTGAGTTTAGTTCTAGAGAACTAAAGTAACATTTTTGCATTGTGACTTCAGCCACAACTGAAATTTAAACCATGTGCTAATTCTGGTTTAAAGAGTTACAGAGTTAAAGAGCTGGAAAAACACCTTTGTCTCAAACTTTGGTCTAAATATCTATTCTGGCAAAATCAGGACTCTCTAATGGAAGATGCAAGCAGATCAACAGTACTGGCTTCCCAAATCCCACAGGTAGGCACGGCACTGGGTCTTCACCCTTTCCCTTCTATGTAGGGCCTGCTGTAAGGAGCAAAGAGGAAACCATGCAGCACTCATTGGGAGCCAGTTTCTCCGTCCAGGGCCAGGAAGAGTCAGCCTCTGCTTAAGCATGTCATAGAGCTTTCTAAAACCAGAGGGTTCCTGGCTGTGCATACCAAATAGAACTGAAAGTTGAAAAGGGAAATAGGGAGAGTTGGAGAGGAGAAATGAAATGTGCAAAGGGAAGATATGACTTGGAAAAAGAGGGAGGAGACTGAGGGGTGAAGGGTAAACGGATATAAAAATGAAAGAAGAGGGGACAGAGACAGAAGGATGAGAGCAAATCCAGAGAAAGCTAAGAGGGGAGTGAAAAAAGAGGTGGGTTATTTAAAAAAAAAAAAAAAAGATGGAAGGAAGCCTGGAAAAGGGGCTAAGAGAGGTGGTAGTAGGAAGACAGAGAATGGCCATACATAGACCACCAATCTGGGGCCTATGAAAATTACATATTCCTCTGGGATAAAGAAACAAGGAAAAGACACATCTCTTTCCATTCAGTGCTTCTTCCTAGCACTAGATAGTTCTGGAAAGTCCTTCTTGCCCCCCTAGCCTGACTAGGTACAGTGAGGAACTAAAGGACCAGAAAGCCACTTTACCAGGTCATCAATGGCATCTTTCACTGCTGTTATGGACAGCACCACAATCAAGGGTAACACAGTTGTGTACCATGCCAAGGAGGCGATCTGGGGAATCAACTGTGAAAGGGAAGGGGAGAGAAACTTGGGTCAGAAAGCTTAAAGGACAATATACTTCCCCCTACCCCAACACCATTTTTACCCCCATAGGTTCATAATAAATTCAACTATCCTAGTTGCTTTTTACTGCTTGCAGCCTTCATATAACCCCCCCAAAATATAAGTAAGCATCTTCCAAGAAAGAAGGGAAAAGGGAGAAACTGTAAATTGCTATCTATCTGTCTTGAATTCTAAAACATTTGTCTTAATGGCAAAAGGGCCATTTCTCCTGTGATAATGAAGGTGCTGGTGGAAGGGGGTAAGAGTGGACATGGGAAAACCACATACCCTCCCACACCTCTTCAGCACAAGGGAAATGAGATGATCTGTCCCTCTCTCCTAATTTGGGCCTACTCTGACCTGCTTCCTTGTCCTGTGCTGGTGCTCTTATGTTCTAGACCAGGCGTGGTGAACCTTTTCTCTGCCAAGGGCCATTTGGATATTTATAACATCATTCATAGGCCATACAAAATTATCAACTTAAAAATTAGCTATGAAAAAAGCTCCTAGATTTATTGAATTTTGAGTCCCACCTGCAGTTGCCTTGGCAGGGCCAGCCCAAATGATTATCGCCTGTGGGCTGGACATTCCCCACCCATTCTAGACCATTCTCCTTCTTCATCACTCCTGCATTTTAACTTTCTGTCAGGTAAGCTGAGACAAGAAGAAGGAATGGGGTTGTAACTATGGTTGGGGTGAAGAGCCTGTAGTCTCCTAAGCTCAAGGTGAACTGTTGCCATGCAGTCATAATGAGGGGGGCGCCCCTTCTCTGGAATCCAGTGACCTTGTTTCCTTCTTCTTGTAGAGGCCTGTTTCATCCTGGCTAATCCTGACTACAGCTACTCTAGAGGACTGGCCTGAGATTCCAGCCATCCATTTGCCTGTTACCTAATGAGAGAAGGCATGTCTCAGTTTAGGGAGGAGGACTGATTATACAACATGACCTCAGAGAGGTTGATAAAATGTTCTGTGGAAAAGACCCCCCAAGGCAATACCTGTAGGATTAGCAAAATGAGAAAATAGGCATTGGCGAGTCTCTGGAACTGTTCAAATAGGTTCAGGGGCAAGAAGTTAAAGACATTATATTTTGAGGTCTTGATGGTATTGTTCTGTGAGTAAAAGAAAACAAGCACAGTTAGAGAAACAAAAGACCCCCATCTCCCAGTGTTAACAAAAAGGACCAAGGCCACACCTGAAATGGTAAAAAGTCACAGTTCCCCTACCAAAGGAAGGGAAGAAGTATTTGTCTCCCTTCCCACCCCCACCCCACCCCCAATGTTTTCTTTGAGGCCTAGAGAGGTCTAGAGGATGCAAAGATGTCAAGGCTGATCAATATGTAGCTTTTCTGGGAGACAGAATGTATTTCTGCCATGGATAAAATTCTTTGTTTATTGATAATATTGATAATGATAAAAACAGTAATAAAAAATTACACTTACTGAATACTTATTACATGCAAGGCATGGTTCTAATCATTTTATAGGTAGCAACTTATTTAATCCTCAGAACAACCCTATGAGAGAGTACTATATGATCACTTTTTAAAGATGAGTAAACCGAGGCACTGAAGTTACTTGCCCAAGACCACACTGTTAGTTGCAGAGTTGGAATCATGCTGTCCCCTGAGACTCAGTCCACTGTGTAGCCATTCACATACTTTCCTTTCTTAGAATCATAAAATCCTTCAGTTTCATCTTACCGTCTGGCCCCTAAGGCCTTCCTCAGTCCTAAATAGGCAAGTTATTTGTGTTAGCTCCACTCCAGAGCTCTCTAATGAAGCTTTCCTTAGTCTGGCAAGCTCATTTGCTGGTTTCATTGCTGAAGATGTCAATGCCAAAAGCAAATTACTATCTTTCAACCTTAGCCCACTGAAGGTTTCTACAATGGCTGATGTCAGCATTAGAAAATCATCTGCCCCTTAATTGTCCTGAGAGAGTTTGAACAGTTTTGGCCTACATCTAAGCTATTATATTGCCAAGTGAAAATGGGAACTTGCTACCTCTTCAGTCCTGATCTCAAGATGTTGACAAGACCATCTTACTTTCTATCTTTGGGTCTGTAAACATTTGACCTAGGATGTCAGAGCTTGAATCTAAGAGCTCAAGAAAAGCAGAAGAATGAGACCAAATAATTCCCTACAAACAGGGCTTCTGCTCCAGCTATAAGGCCTAAACAAAAGAATAAACTCAACTATAGGCCTGGAGTACAGATACTACTCAAGTATAAAGAATCTTGCTGGGCCCTGCCCTGGGAAGGCATCAGAGTCCTCTTGGAGAACCAAAATCATTCGGTCCTAAGGCTAAAACTTGCCCAGGAAAGCTAGATAGGCTACCCAGCCAAGACTTGCTCAAGGTCTACTTCCCAAGGGAAGAGAAACTGGTCAAATAGGTTAACACGTAGGAGTTTAGAGATCCAAGCCAAAACTAAGATTTCCTTGGTGTTTTTCCTTTATTCTCTCTGTAATTTTTCCACTTAACAATTCATTGAACACTACACGTTTCTCAAGGCTTGCTCTGTTCCCAGCTCCATATTGGGCTATACGAGTACAGGTTGAAAAAGAATCAAACACGATGTACCCAGAGAAGTTCACAGGTTTGCCTTGAATGGAGTTCCAACTAAATGATCTACAAGGGCTATTTGAGCTCTGAGAGATCGTTATTATCAGGACTTCTTTACTAACTTGGCAACTAGAGTCTTTTGTTCTGCTCTCAAATGTCAAACGAGAAGTAAATCTCAAGAATGTAGAACAACTGCTTAACTATGAACTTCCTCAGTGTTTAGTTATTTGGGCACATGTGATTAAATTTAAGCATCACAAAGGTGGTGGATTTTGTTTTGGGCTATTTATTTATTTTGACAGTGTACTAGATTGATGGCTAAATGGCGGGTAGAGAACAGGAGGCCAAGGACAGAATAGCAATCAGTATTTAGGGGATGGGAAGAGAAGGAGGAGGAATGGAAGAAATTAGAGAAATAGGAGGAAAATGAAAAATGGGTAGAGCCAGGGAAATGGAATCAGTCAAATCTGTCTATTTATTCATTAACTATTCAGCAAATATATATTGAATGCCACTTATGTGCTAAACACTGTGTTAGAAACTGTGGGTAAAGACTGAATGAGATGTGTTCCCCTTTCTCAAGGGGTAATAGTTTCTTGGAGAAAGAAAACTAACATTTTTCACAAGCACACTTAACTCCTACAACCACCGTGTAAGGTGGTGAACATTATTATGCCCTTTTTATAGACAAGAGAACTGAAAATCAGAGAAGTTAACATACCTAAGGATGCAAGGCTAGTAAGGAGTAGAGCTGTGTCCAAACTCTGGTTTGTCTGAGGCCAAAACCTAGTTTTACTGCACCACAATGCTCTTTATGCAGGTCTAGAAGATAGAGGGGGGGGAAACCTGCTCCTATGGCTATAGCCTGAACACTGTTATTTTCCAGAACCTCTCTGACTCAGAAATTATAAACTAATATCCTATGGAGACTACAAATATGTGTGGCTATATACATTTTTACACAGCTATACGACAGTAAACCCTCGCTTAACATTGTTGATAGGTTCTGCAACTTTAAGCAAAAGATGTATAATGAAACCAATTTATTTATTTTAGAGAGAGGAAGGGAGAAAGGGAAGGGGAGAAAGAGAGAGATTGATTTGTTGTTCTACTTATTTATGCATTCATTAGTTGTTTCTTGTATGTGCCCTGACTGGGAATAGAACCTACAGCGTTGGTGTATCAAGACAATGCTCTAACCAACTGAGCTACCTGCCTGGCCAGGGCAATGAAACCAATTTTACTATAGACTAATTGATTTTAGTTCCTTTGGCATCTCATCAATGTTATAATGAAACAATATTATTTGAGGACCTGCTGTATATATAGTTAGCTGCACATGTACAAAATAACATATCTATAAAAGCACTGCTTATAATTGTGAAAGATTGGAAACAACCTAGATGTGGATTTATAAGGAACTGGTTACATAAACTATGCTAAATCTGCATAGGAAGTACTATGCAGTTGAAAAAAGAAAGAGAAAAGCTATTTTAAAATTATAATTACTGAAACATCTCTAGGACATATTGCTAAGGTTCACAATATTGTAAGAAAGTAGGAAAAATAATATATATTTGTATTTGCCTTATTTGCACAAACACTGATGACTACACAAGAAATAAAGGGGATTCCCTACAGGGAATAGATGTGGGCATGCATGGGGTATTGGAGCATGACTTTTCAATATATATCTTTTTATGAGATACTTATTCATAAGTGAAAAATGAACAATTCAATAGAAAATGGGCAAAGATCGTTAATAGGCAGTTTCCAGAAAAAGAAATACAAAAGGCTAATTAACATGAAAAGATTAGTGATCTCACTCAAAACTAAGGAAAGGTAGATAACAAATGTCATTTTTCATCTAAGAGCCTAGGAAAGATGAAAAACATTGCTAATACCCAGTTTGGCAGGAATACGAAGCGAGCAATCTCTACAATAGGTAGAAATATAAATGAGTATAATCTGGCAATATGTATCAAAATTTTTAATGCGTTTTCCTTTTGACCCAGCCAATTCACTTCTAGGAAACTCTCATAAGACATATTCATACTAATATGCTGAAAAATGTGTGTAATGGTTCATTCAGGGCCATTTATCATAGCAAAACACTGGAGAAATTTTTTTGGATGGGGTATAATTGAAGACATTTTAAATGTTCATCAATAGGAAACTGATTAAATAAATTAAGGTATATCAATATAATGGAAAATTATGCTATTAAATAAATTAGGTAGATCTATATGTATTGTAATAGAGTTCTAAATGAAAAAAGAAAACTGTGGAACTATGCTTTCATTTGTGCAAGAAAAAGTTACAGTATTTCTTTTCTAGGAGTTATATATAAAACCCCAAATCTGAGACATATTATTCCCTGAACCTAGGTCAATGGATTAATTTTGGTTCTGAGCCCTCACTACACCAGCCCTCATAGTATAGGAGAGTGAAAAAAAGTTGAACCTAAGTTATAGGATCTACAACTACAATGAAGTTCCTGCCCCACCAACAAAGGGGAATATTAGAGGAAAATTTCAGCCCCCTTCCGAAATAGCCAGAGACCTGATACTCACTGGATATCCAAACATAGTGTTGAATTCTTCATTGTTGGCTTGTAGACACCTCTCTTGTTCTAAGAAAGAAGAGAGAAAAGAGAAGGATGCTCCAGATCAGCATGGGATGCTGGCTGCTGGCTGCTAGTGGAGACTTCACTATCCCACACTTTCTTGCTGAGGATATCTGTCTACAAATGGGATTTTGTCTCTTTGGTGAAAGAATCAAGAAAGCTCTGGCCAGTGTGGCTCTGTTAGTTGAGTGCTGTCTCACGCACCAAATCATCGTGGGTTTGATTCCCAGTCAGGACACATATCCAGGTTGTGCTTTCAATCCCCGGTCAGGGTGCATATGGGAGGCAAACAATCAATGTTCCTTTCTCACACTGATGTTTCTCTCTCTCTCTCCCCCTCTCCCTTCCTCTCTATAATCAATAAAAACATATCCTCTGGTGAAGATGAAAAAAATAAATCAAGAAATAAAAATGAAAATCCTCAACAGTTTAACCACTATGCCTCCCATGTGATCTTTCTTCATAGCACTTAATGTAGATATAATTTTATATTTCTCTGTGCTATTAATGTGTTATGACTTAATCAAAGGCTATCCCTCACTAAATCATAATCTCCATAAGAGCAGGGATTCTGTCTAGTTTTTGTTGCCACTGTATTGCCAGCATGTAGCACAGTCACTGGCATTCATTTTGTGATCAATAAATATTTGTTGAATAAGTAAATTGGTCTTTATTGATGATTACTACATTCTTCATTTGCCTTGAACTTACTACTCCATAAAGTATTCTGCTCTCTATATGTTATTCTGTTCATAAGAACACACAGGAGAAATTGGACAGTTTGTTTTCCTCAGCCCTTTCTCCTTTAGCAGTTATGAGAATAGGAGAGAACTCCCTGGTTTTCCCTTGGTTGGGAGTTCACTGACTTTCTCTTCCTAGAACTAGGGCCTGTACCCTTGGAATGAACTTCGTATTTCTGGAACTAGGGTCTGTGCCCTTGGAATGGACTTCTTTCTGGAACTTGCGTCTGTGCCCTTAGAATGAGCTCCCTCCAGGAATCAGACAACTGCGCAATGACAGAAAGTAAAGAAGGTACACTGTGGCCTTAAATCAGTGACCTAATTTCATTCTCTGCACCTTCTCTATTCCTCAAAAGAAAGCTGAAATATAGAACTACATTCTGGCTTGCTTTTTCGAAATTTTATGTCAAAAAAAAAAATTTTTTTTTTTCATATCAGGCAGTTTCATTCTGAAAACTGGTTTGGGTGTAATGACCCCAGTTCCCTTTAGTACTTGGCTTTACCAAAGGAAAGCAAGGTAGTATGAAAATATTTCCTAACACCATAGCCAGACCCATTAGCTCTGGCCACAAAAAGGCCGCAAAGGATAACCTTATCTTCCTTGGCAACTTCTTTTCACACCAGCCATTTCTTTTTAGCAGGAGGGGATTGTGAAGGATGGAGAGAGGAAAAGGAACACGTGCTTTCACGGTGAACTTCCAAATGAAAGTACAAAAGATGAGAGATTATAAGTACGCCAATTAGAATTCTCAGATGACAGAAAAGTAGAGCCTATACTAGTGACTACAAATAATTTATTTCTGCCCGGCCGGGCGTGGCTCAGCAGTTGAGCGTCGACCTGGGATCCAGGCGATCAGGGTTTGATTCCCGGTCAGGGCACATGCCTAGTTGTGGGCTTGATCAATGACTCTCTCATCATCGATGTTTCTGTCTCTCAGTCTCCTTTCCTCTCTCTGAAATCAATAAAGATATATTTAAAAAAAAAAAAAAATTTATTTCTGCAAAGCATATTTCCTTTCCTGGTCAGCTGTTTGGTTGATTGGTAGGTTGGACAGTCTGTTTATCTGTTACATGGACACACACTTTTTAAAGGCAATAAAAATGACATACAGACTTAGATATCTCTTACTGAGTTCACCTACCTCCACTCTGTCTTCCCCCATTCTGGCTATCAAATATAGACATTGTAGAATATATAGATATTGCAACTATAATTTGACAGAATTTCTGTAAAGGAAAAAAAGGATTCAGAATGAGAATTTCTCATGTTGATAATATTTCATTTAAACATGGTCTTAAGAAACTTGGAACTTAGTTTCTGACACTGAAAATAATCTAATTCTAAGATACATATGCTAAATTTTAGAATTCATCTCATATGTCCTCAACATAAAGTTATATATTCAAAGCTTGGGAAACAGATTCTAATTCTTGGCAACCAAGTCTAAACTAATGACTACAATCTGTCAGAAAAATTACCGAAAACTTAAAAACAGGTAAAAGAAATTATTAAGTGATCTTTCGGTGCAGTTCTGGGCTTACACCTTTGATTAGTTTTCTTTTTACTGGACTTATACTATAACTCTGTAGGGGAGAGGTTAACTTGTAGATATTTATCCAGTAGAGATACAAATATTTAAGTCTGGTGAAAAAGATAACTCCAAAGGTTATTATTAATGTACTTGAGGACTTTACTAGTTTTGTGTATAATTCAGAAATCTTATCTTAACATTTCTTTATTAAATCGCCTATAAATACTTAGCTCCTAAATTTTCATTTGAACTGGTCTTAACATCTTACTTGATTCCTCATTAATTAATGAGTTTAATAAAATCTTTGACACCTGTTCATGTTTATATGTCATGTTCCTTAACCTTTTAAAAGTTATACTTTATCAAATTCTATGAGTTTGCTGCACAGAAAATCCCTTCTTTCTCTCCATCCTTAACCCAATTCAGAAAAGGCCAATAAAGTATACAGGGTGTCCCCCAAAAATGTATGCACACACTTTGAATAATTATAAATGCAGTGTTGATTAAACATACATTTTATTTTTAAAATTGAGCTATCAGCTATTAAAGTATGTATACATTTTTGGGGAACACTCTATATTTATTTTAGTTAATCGATTTCCTTCAGGTCTCCTGTCACTAAGTACAGATAAACAACACTAGAAAACTTTACAGCCATTTTCATCTTAATCATCCCAAACAAGATTAAATGGGGGGGATAATCTTGAGGGAAGTATAAAGCCTAAGGAAGCCAGCAGATGTTCAACTGTCAGAAAAACAACAACAAAACCCTGGACAACTATGACCACTGGAGAATAAGGTTCCAGTTCTGCCCTCAGTAAGTCCCAAGTGACTTCATTGAGGATACAGGGCATCAAATAATTTCAGGAGCCAAGGAGTTAATAAGAGTTAGGTGTGAAACAGTAGAAAATGAAGTGCTGGTTACTGGGACAAATTGGTGAGTGTATGCCTTCTATAAAAGTATCCAAGTACAAAAAATAAAATAAAATATTGTGCACGCCAAACAAAATTCACTTGTGCTTGTTAGCTACACGTTTTGTACCCCAACCTAAGCTTTTATTTCTTCTGTCAGGAGAATCTGTGATCTACCACCCAATGTTAGCAGCTCTAATATCACCATTTTCTAGTCACCCAGTACTACTCTTAAGCTGCCTATACCTCCACAGTCGGCGTAGGGTTCCTACTGCCGCTGAGAAAGGAGAGCCAAGGATGGGATGTCCTGAAGTTCTGGATTCTCTCCAACCCCTGCAGGGTCATCAAGCAGTTTTGAGAGAATAGTCTGGCCAAATCCACACAGTAGCACAGCTTGGAATGTGAAATTATAAGGCACTTAGCCAGCAGGGGCCTGAGTAATGACTGTTTAGAGGGAACCAGGCACTCACCCAATCTTGTGGCACTCTCTGCAGGCACGTCACATTACATAGCAGCCGACTGGAAAGCACATTTAAGCTGTTAATCTCAAGAGGGATAGAAGAATGTGAGGAAAGGGAGAAAGAGATGGGATATGGGAGGGAAAAGGGAAGAGACAGAGAAAAAATAAAAACAATTAGGAGCTAGAGAACTGAGTTTTATTTCAAAGTCTGCTACTGATAAAGACAATGTGATTTGAGGCTAGTTATTAACTACTTCATGCCTCAAATTTCTTCTAAAAAGATAATTTTTTTCAAGAAACAGGAATTAAACTAGGTAGATACATGATAAAGACCACTAAGGAATAAATTTTTCAGAGAGAGGTTTAGAGATAATTATGTATTACACCCTAAGAAAAGCATTAGTTTCCATTATGGGGCTGAGAAGAAGAGCTGTGAGAGGATTAAATTAAATAAGGTAGGAAAATGTCTGTCACTTTGCTTGGAACAAAGTAGTCACTCAATAAGTGGCAATGCTTTAAAATTTTAATATACATGCCTGCCAGATTGGTAAAAAATGTAAAGTCTAATAATATTGTTTAAAGTTCAACAGATGTTTGAAAAAAATCTCTAGGGATTTTTTTCTTCTTTAAAAAGGCCTTCCTGGCTTCCCTCTCCTATAATACTTCACGTTCTTCCTTTCCAACCTGGGTGCAGCAGAATGGCTCCTGCAAGGAAGGGTGACATGAAGAAGGGCCGTTCTGCCATCAGTGAGGTAGTGACCAGGGAACATACCATCAACCTTCACAAGCACATCCATGGAGTGGGTTTCAAGAAGCTTGTCCCTTGGGCACTCAAAGAGATCTGGAAATTTGCCATGAAGGAGTTGGTGACTCCAGATGTAGGCATTGACACCAGGCTCAACAAAACTGTCTGGGCCAAAGGAATAAGGAATGTCCCATACCATATCCTGGTGAAGTTGTCCAGAAAATGTAATGCAGATGAAGAATCACCAAACAAGCTCTATACGTTGGTTACCTGTGTACCTGTCACCACTTTCAAAAATCTACAATATGCTTTGTTATTTTAAAAAAGAGTTAATATCTATATATATATTCTAAAATTTGTTCTGCCCTGAATTCAGACAGATCATCTCTGCTTCAGCTGCATTCTTCTGCCTCAAGCTCAGAATAGCTTTTACTAAACAATGCTTTGGCACTATGCCAACAACCTGCATTAAAGGACATTAAAGGAAACCGCCTCAGCCCTAAAAATGTGTTTAGAGAATTACACAGGCTTCCATAAAGACAAAGAGAGCAAGACAAAGATGGGCATAGATCTGCTTGACTATCTCAAGATCTTAACCAGATGATATGTCTGTAAAGGCAGAAATCTGCTGATGCCACCAGGAGACGAGAACAGATTATGAATAAGGCTAAGGAGAACGAAATTCTCTGCGGAAGCACCAGAGTCAAACTGAAACCAGTACCAAGGGGCCTTTCCTTCATAAACTCAAGCACAGACTGTGGATGGCCACCAATGCAGACACTAATAGTATTATTTGGATAAATGCATATAACATCTTACATATACACTGAGTATACGTAAGTTTTTTTAAAAGGTTCAAACTAGCCTGGCCAGTGTGGTTCAGTGGTTGGGCATTGACCTATGATCCAGATCTCAGTTCGATTCCCAGTCAGGGCACATGCCCGAGTTGAGGGCTCGATCCCCAGCAGGGGGTGTGCAGGAAACAGTGGATCAATGACTCTCTCATCATTTATGTTTCTATCTCTGTCTCCCTCTCCCTTCCTCTCTCTGAAATCAATAAATATACATATTTTTTAAGAAGTTCAAACTACATAAGGTATGATGTGAAATTTTTAAAAATTCTCCCTTCTCAATCTCAGGATAATTCTTTCATGTAACCCTCACACTCTTCTATTTAGCTAAAACTCATCCACTCTCCAAAGCTCAGCTCTTAAAATTATAACAACAAATGTAGTTCAAGTGTAATTTATTTTATTTCACTAAACTAAAAACCACCTTCTCTCCTCCTCAAACACACACACAACACAGCCTTTTTAAGTCCCATAGCTTTCTTATTATTTTCCAAATTATTTAAAAGTATGTCCACAAAGAACTATGACAGGTTTTCCCTTTATTGGGGAGAATCCTCCCATACAACAGTCATTTGGTTCGAATTATGAGAAGAGTTCAGTTCTACGCTTTGGTAGAAAGTTCAAGCTTTTGTCAAAATAACCACAGCAGAAACTGACTGAGATTGAGACAAACTGTGATATTAAGGATGTAAATATGTGTATGGTTAGGATTGGAGAAATGAGTTAAGTTAGATCTCTACAGAAAAGGAAATAAAATCAGCAAAACCCTTTCAATCATCTTAGCTTGAGCTCACATGGAAAAAGGAGGGGGGTCAAGAGGAGTGTTCAAATCACGATGTATCTTGCTGTAACATCACTAATCCCAATTAATTCAATTAGCCAGTGGAAGTCTCTGCTGGATTATTCTTACTTCCCCTTGAAAGTGCACAGACGAGAAACCCTCTCTCACCTTTAGATTTTGCTAAAATCACTTCTACCATTGTTATCATAGCAGACTATGGGCTTTCTGTTTTAAACAACTTCAAAATTAAATCACTTACCTGCTTGCCTCAAGTCTTCAGAAAGAACCTTCCTCTCACTGTCCTCTAAAAAGAACACTCAAACATTACTCTCAAATGTGAATTAATATTGCCAGTGGTAATAACCACTTTTGATAATAACCTCAAGTTCAACTTTATAACTTTTTTCCTTCACACCTTTACAGCAAAAAATAGTCTTAAGCCACATTCAGAGGGAAGTCAAGCCTGTGTTTTGCATTAAGGAATTTCTTGGAGATCCATAACTGTAAATAGTTTCTTGGTGGGCTTCAGTTCAATTCTTTTATGAATACTCTAAGAGCATAAGTGGTCGATTTCTTGGCTTTGTGAGTAGAACATGGTACAGTATAGTACTAAGCAAATACCATTACTGATTGTTGAACTCTGGGTATCTCAGCAGATATAAGCTGAGCACTTACCTGAAATATAAAGTTTTATGTATTTCATCTCAGAGAAACACCAACCTAAGAATAAAACAAAAACTCCTTGTCAGTTAGTCCAGGTCCTACTGATATACCACCTACCATTTATCAAAATGTACTGTGTGCTGGACACATTAGTATGTGCTTTACATAGATAATCTTGTTTAATTTTCACTAAGACCTGGGCCTAGAAAGAGGGCATTATTCCTTTTTTTTCTACCCACAAATGAAAAACCCAAGGCTTAAGAAGATTAAGTGATTTGCTAGGGATCATACAATCAGAAAGTGGTAGAGTTGCAGTGGTAGAGTTGAATCCCTGCTTGCCTGAATGCTCGACTACTATACTATATCATCTCTTTTATAGTCTTGGGTTTCTAGGGCAATAACTGAGAACTGTGGTCAAATCAGGAGTACAATTTAAAGCCTCACATGCCCAGATGCTCCTCTTCGGTAGATCTGGCACTGAGCTCAGGGGGAAACATACTAATCTGCTGTCCCAACATTTCAGTATCCCTTACTTTTGATCCACAAACTCTTAGAACAATCTTTCCCTATAGTGTGGTCCATGGACCAATTGTTTCAAAGAGACATGA